>NC_086444.1:151171473-151421473 GCF_028390025.1 Pseudophryne corroboree | reverse complement strand
TAGTTCTTTGGTTGAGGCTCTCAAACCTACACTATCTATTGAATGTTGTTATCCGGATGGATTAACTGCTTCCTAAATGTACTTTTCTCCCCAGAAAGGGCAAGTGGCAATTCTTATCAATTTACTGGAGATTTTCTTACCAAGCGCTATACTAGGCAAGGCCTACTTGTATTTTATTTCATTATTTAATTTATAGGACTTTAAAATTCTGTTTCTACACTCTGAACTGTGATGGGAGTCTAGTTTAAAGGTCTTTGGGCTTGTATACATTACCCGTGCCAATGAACATATATAAATACATCAAACATTATCTACAGTGATCCAGACAAATAATCCCACAATATTTATGCTGATGTGCCATTTTGATAGCTAACATTCCATCTATCAATGGTGTTCATAAAAAGTCTAGGTTATATAGCCTGAATATAATGTAAGAATAATGTCTAATCATTTCCTTGTAGTGTACACGTTTTATTGCCTTCTGATTTCCTTCTATCCTGCAGCTGATTTTCCTTTATCCTCTCTGTTACGCAGTCACCAGAAGCTGCGACAAAGAGCTACACTGCTAAAACTTTGCCTCCATACATGAAGCCTTCAATTACTGACTGCTGAAGCAGACAGAATCCTATTAGCAAAGAAGACAATGAGGCGAAGCAGAGCCCTGCCCTAGCAGTATAAAAATAATTAGCCAAAAGTTATCAAACATGCAAGAAAACATAGGCTAACATCACTAACAATACCAAGCACAAAACAAATGCGAAAGGCAGTAACGGAAGTACTGACTAAATGTGTGACTATTGCCATTCACCTATTAGAAATAATAACGGCACATAGTGATTCTGCGTCAGAAAATACGGAACTAAAATAATTTGAATAATAAAATAATGAAGAACAATATATATTACACTGGCATAGCAAATAATGCTGGACATATTCAATGTCACTATGTGTAGCTAAACATATGGATGACCAGTGATCTCTTCCTGTTCAGATGTACTCAGCAATTTAACTACGTTCATTGTATGACATCAATACATGCTAAATGATGTAACCACTGAACGACATCACACCAAGCTGCATAATGTAACCACTGAACGACATCACACCAAGCTGCATAATGTAACCACTGAACGACATCACACCAAGCTGCATAATGTAACCACTGAATGACATCACACCAAGCTGCATAATGTAACCACTGAACGACATCACACCATGCTGCATAATGTAACCACTAAATTACATCACACCAAGCTGCATAATGTGACCACTGAATGACATCACACCAAGCTGCATAATGTAACCACTGAATGACATCACACCAAGCTGCATAATGTAACCACTGAATGACATCACACCAAGCTGCATAATGTAACCACTGAACGACATCACACCATGCTGCATAATGTAACCACTAAATTACATCACACCAAGCTGCATAATGTGACCACTGAATGACATCACACAAAGCTGCATAATGTAACCACTGAATGACATCACACAAAGCTCCATAATGTAACCACTGAACGACATCACACCAAGCTGCATAATGTAACCACTGAATGACATCACACAAAGCTCCATAATGTGACCACTGAATGACATCACACCAAGCTGCATAATGTGACCACTGAATGACATCACACAAAGCTGCATAATGTAACCACTGAATGACATCACACAAAGCTCCATAATGTAACCACTGAACGACATCACACCAAGCTGCATAATGTAACCACTGAATGACATCACACCAAGCTGCATAATGTGACCACTGAATGACATCACACCAAGCTGCATAATGTAACCACTGAACGACATCACACCAAGCTGCATAATGTAACCACTGAATGACATCACACAAAGCTCCATAATGTAGCCATTGCATCACACTATGCTTCATGCTAAAGCTATTTTATGACATCACTCCAAGTTTCATGATGTAGCGAATGTACTACATCAATCTATGATGTAGTTATTGTGTGACATCACTCCATGACGGAACATAAAAATAAATCACTAGAGGGGCACCATGCAGACAGAGTTCTTTATGGTATAAATGTGTCATTACACCATTGTATCTACTCATTACATATGACATTTTGAATGTAATCCTGAACTTGACAAATGCATAGGATTTATAATATTTAAAAAATAAAGAAAACATTTTAAGATCCGTTTTGTTCTTGTGAATTCATTCATTGATACTCCAGTATGCCAATTACTGCATATAATTTAGTACAGTAATTGAAATGAATAAAAATAGATTTCCGCCGATGTAGTGCTGTTTTGTAGCAGGTTACACTGCAAGCACTTAGAAACTATTTGCTCTAGAAGGGTCTGTGCTTTATTTTGAGGAAATCTTTTGTATCTATTATAGTGTCAGCTGCTGATGTTGTAGCTGCGCTGACCCCTAGTGGGAAGAAATAGAATGCAACTACCAATGTCATGCTTAAATGAAAATTATTAAGACAAACCTAAAGAACTGATCAAATGAAAATAATTATTATGCTGAGGGTTTGAAATCACATACAGAATATAGAAACCATTCTTTTTTTTTTTTTTTTTTAAACTGTACAATACAAAAATGTAAGCATGTTTATAAAAGAAATGCAACTAATATTAATACAAAGCAATTGGGTAATGTAAACATCAAACTCTGTGACGCTAAATAATCATCAAAAAAAAGGAGTGTTATGCTGGGTACACACTGCCCAATATATTTTCCGTTCAACTGAACGGTCAATATCATGGACACGTCAGAGGGTGTGTACCAGCAATTCACAGACATACTGCGTTGTCCCTGCAGCACAGCGGATGGCAGATATATCTGCAGATATACTGGCGCAAAGTGTTGGGTGTTTCATGTACCCTTGCTGTGGGGGCAGATGTCACAGCTGGGCAGGCAAATTCAAAATGTCCACCTAGTTACATGACATAGACCGATATATCGAGCGACCGGTGGGTAAGTGTGTACACTTACTGTACCTTGATTGGCCACTCGGTTCGCAATAATCAACTGGCAGATCAAGGTAAGTGTACATGCTTACTGATCAGTCAGTGCGATGGTGGGTCCACCGACATATCTGTCAGGTGAATACCCAGCCATGAACAATGTGTTCCCGGCTGATCCGACGTGCGATGGGAACCTGCATTGCGCCATGCACGCACACTTACATAATGGCTGGGTACAATGGCACAATGTACAATGCCATGCTGCACAACGTACCCAATATCTTCTGGTTGGCAGGGGCAATAAGGTATACACACTGTGCGATCCGGCTGATGTGTCGTTCACATTTGTCCGGAATCAACATATTGAGCAGACATCGTTAAGGTGTGTACCCACCCTTCATAAATACGTATATAGTTATGGGGGAAAAAAAAGTATTTTGGGGCATTATCACAGAGTGAATCATAGAAACCAGTATCACAATTCATCCACATTTTCTATGTCAGGCATGATCAACCAGTGGCTCTCCAGATGTTGTGAAACTACAATCCCCAGCATGCTCTGCCAGACAGCTGATGGGATGATTTGCTTCGGGTGACAAAAATCCTAGTTCCAGCCCTGCTGTGTGATCAGTCATATGAGAGGCAACAAGAGTCCCGATAAGATCTGTTCTACTAGCCTATCCATTTCACTAACAGATCTGCTCTGTGTGGCTGTGGCTGAATCTTGTGTGGATCTCTGATATATCTTGTAAATTGCTGAGGACTAATTTTAATTTATAGTGGAATTTTGTCCAAATAATTCTCTTTGGTTGAGTTACGAGATAATTAGCAGCAGTGTATAAGTTGCCCAGATATCGACTGTGCATTCTCCACAAATCATGAGACACAATAACACACCAGTGTGCGGGTAAGTAACCTGTACATAAAACTGACACACACATTACGCTAGGTGTTTGGATCCCAGATTGGGATTTACGCTCAAACTCAACATGGTACGGATTTAAAAATCTATATAGAATGGCTCGCATACTGCTATATGAGAAAATGACATATCATTAATGATCAGATGTATTATTATTAAACGTTCCAAAGTGACATGTATTTTGTGGATTACACAATTTTTACATATGGAAAAGTAACAAAAAAAGAACTTTTGTGCAATCCAGCAAGTAAAGCCTTGTGTTAGACACTAGTAGGTATAAAACAATAATATGTGAAACTATTGTTGCAACCGCTCTTATCTCCACGGATATTATACAGAGTAACACTTATTTAGAAATAAATAAATATCTAACTCATCTATGTGGGTCGGGGCTGCGTTACAGACAGCGGAATCCCGGCAGCATAATGCCGGTGGGCAAGGAGCGCAACTAAGACCCTTGCGGGCTCGCTACTCTCGCCACAGGTTCTATTCCCACTCTATGGGTGTCGTGGACACCCCCGAGAGGGAATAGAGCCTTTTGGTCGGCATTCTGTGTGCCGGCATTTCTAGTGTTCGGGATCCCGGCGTCAGCATGCTGACCGCGGGGATCCCGAGCGCCGGTCTGCTAACCGCATTCCATCTCCGTGATATCATAAACAGCACTGTCTAAAGTAAATCAATTATCTATAGGATTTAAGTTGTATATGATTTTTTTTTATAGAACATAAAAGTATGAGTATTGTGGTATTAATATTTCTGTCACATAGTTGCGATTAAAAGGTTTAAATACATTTATATCCAGAAACTGGGTATCCGGACTCCAGGTCGACACCAAAAAGGTCGACACACCTTAGGTCAACATCAATTGGTCGACGTGGACAAAAGGTCGACATGGAAAAGGGTCGACCTGAGTTTTTCAAATTTTTCATTTTTGGAACTTTCATACTTTCCGATCCACGTGGACTACGATTGGTAACGGTAACCTGTGCCGAGCGCAGCGAGGCACCTTGCCCGAAGCATGGCGAGTGAAGCGAGCCATGCGAGGGGACGCAGTGCACTAATTGGGGTTCCCAGTTACTCTACGAAGAAAACAACACCAAAAAAACATAAAAAACGCATGTCGCCCTTAGGTGTGTCGACCAATTGGTGTCGACCTAAGGTGTGTCAACCTTTTTGGTGTCGACCTGGAGTCCCAGACCCCAGAAACTGATAGGGGTGAGAAAACTCTTGGCCTTTCCAATTCTGAGTACTTCTAGATGTCTGGCCTAAGTGAGAGCATGGGCTAGCAGCTATAAGAAGAAAGACTAGTCAGAGTAGACGTTCAATTTGAATGGCATCAGTCTCCATGCATTACAAGTGTTACAAAGTACAAGATTATCTATGTAATATATAAGGGAAGTTAGTAGGATTTACCATGACGTGAATCAGTTCTGATGTATGTGTGTTTGAATTAATTATCCAACCCATAGTGTCTTTATAAACTGCTTCCAAATTACACTCCATAATATTTGGGGAATAAGTAATCCATGATCAAGCCGTAATGACGCTCTCAGGCATTTATTAAACCAGATAAATATTTGAAAGGCTTTGGTTAAAAGTCTTAAATCTAGTTGCAGGAGTACAGCTGGCTAAACAGTCAAACCATAACATAAAAGAGAGGATGGGAAGATGGCGCCTCCGGCTACTAACAAGAAGGGGATCCTGGTGGGCTTAGCCACTGCTGAAAGTGCCCAGTATCTTTCACATACGGACACACCTAATTCTTTCCCTAGTAATCAGGTTTTGTGAGTGTAGGGAGGTACCACATGTGTGTACATTAAAGGCCTGACACAGTGACATGATCAGGTAACAATCATCTGCAGTTCTTTTTTTTTTTTATTTTTTTTTAGTTGAACCCACACGTGGAGCTGTACCAACAACAAGGAGGCAGTGACGATTGAGAAATGTCACACTGTTGGGAAATAAGGGTGGGGTGATTTTCATACTGTGTAACACATTTATCAGTTAGTGTCACACACAATATGCGACTTCAATTGCATTACACTGCGTAGGAGATATATATTCTTAGGCTGGCCACACACGGAACTGTGTGTGCAGCCGATGCAACCGAGTGCCGACATATCGGGCGGTCCCCACACATCGGGCGATCCGGTGCCCAACTGCCCGCTATGCCAGCCCTCTTCTGCATAGCGCCGCATGGGATCGTCTGCCTGCATTGCTGATCATTTCAACTTGCAGAAAGATCAGCAATGCAGGCGGACGACCCCACGGGTACGTGCAATGGACAACATCGTGCCCACACACGGAACGATATAGCTGCTATATTGTTCCAATTCGTCGGATCAGCAGCTATATCGTGCAGAGTATGGGGGCCTGCAAAGTTACAAAGGTCTGTTTTAATTTGCACACTAGCACAATTTGATCTGGCTCTAATAGTAGCTTACCTATACCATCTCAGTTGTAGGGAGCAGCAACATAGACAGACAGGGGGTGGTCATAAAGTGGTTACCCAAACTGGAAGACCATGCTTTCCCCAGGTGTCAGTACTCATTCGTGCTAATCCCGGAGCTATAACTAGACATTTACATATATTTCACACAGGGACATAAGGCAAGCACTGGCGCCCAGCAAAAGCACTTGCTATGATGCCCCTATCCAAATAAACTATACATAAACACACACACACACTTATAGGGCACTCCAAAGAAAATAGATTTGGACACCAATCCTCTTATATCATCATTTATGCACTAAGAGCTCGATCATTTAGTTACATTATCCTTTATTTTCAATTATATTTGTTAGGCAGTCATACCCAGGTTTTGAATACATGACTTCCCATATTGCAGTCAGACACCTTACTCATGGAGATATTAGTTCCTGTATGGAAAGTATGAGAGTATTTTGAAATGTGTGCCTTAAACAAAGGAGTGTGTGACTGAAGGTGCTTAGGGACTTAAGGGTGAGATGGGGCGGCCAGGGAATTCTCGGGATTAAAGAGAAGGAAGTTGACAAAATTGACAGGTGCTGCAGAACAGTGCCCCCTGCCTTGTGGTGGAACATGTTGCACCACCCTAGTTACGGTCCTGGCTAGTGCCATAAATCCAACAGGCTCAAAAAAGTGGTGTCACACAAGCACTTTTACACCACAACGCTGTGTGTTACAGGCTGTTTGAGTTGGAGCACCTCTTTGCACGCAAACAAAACATCTTCGTATCAAAGTTGTTTTTTCAACTTTTGCTTACTACACATGTATAAAAATGCTAACTTTATGTTTAAGGCTATATTCCCTGTTTGGATTTCCATATAATAACTGGTTATGGCTGTATACTTCTGGCACTTACACTTTTCAGTGTTAAGTATCGTGAAGAGAATAAATCCATGAGGCTCACATTCACTCTATTCACTTTATTAGTGAGGACCAATAAAAAAAATAGGAATTTAATACATACCGGTAATTCCTTTTCTCGTATTCCGTAGTGGATACTGGGGATCTGTACTTTAGTACCATGGGGTATAGATCGGGTCCACTGGAGCCTGGCACTTTAAAACCTTTACTATGTGTATGTGTGCTGGCTCCTCCCCTCTATGCCCCTCCTACTAGACTCAGCTAGGAAAACTGTGCCTGAGGAGACGGATATACCACGAAAGAAGGAATAATACAACAGCGGTGAGGCAACAAGCCAACAAACAACCATAACCAAAAGGCGGGTGCTAACCAGAACAGAGGATAGCAACACCAACCCAAGGATAGCACAGCTATACCAACATAATAACCGGACCGCAATGGCGAGCCAACCAAAAACTTACTCAGGTAAGCAGGAATCAAAGCACTGAGGCGGGCGCCTAGTATCCACTACGGACTATGAGAAAAGGAATTACCGGTAGGTATTAAATTCCTATTTTCTCTAACGTCGTAGTGGATACGGAGGATCTGTACTTTAGCACCATGGGGTAGTCGCAAAGCTCCCAAATGGGTGGGAGAGTGCTGAGACCCCTGTAAAACCGACTGACCAAACTGAAGGTCATCCTTGGCTAAGGTGTCGTACCGACAGAACTTAAAAAAAGCGTTCGAACCAGACCAAGTAGCAGCTCGGCACAACTATAAGGCCGAGACACCCCGGGCAGCCGCCCAGGAAGAGCCCACAGACCTCGCCGAGTGGGCCTGAATAGACGTCAGCAAAGGCAGCGCCGCCGAAGTATAGGCCTGCTGAATGGTCAACCTGAGCCAACGAGCAATGGATTGCTAGGAAACCGGATGACCAACCTTGGTGGCATCATAAAGGACAAACAGCGAATCAGATTTCCGATGCCGTCCTCTTGACATAAATCCTCAGAGCTCTCACTACATCCAGGGACTCTGGCCCAACAGAAGCGTCAGACAACACCGGAACCACAATGGGTTGATTGATTGCGGTGGTTGGATGGTGCCTCTCTGGGACTCCTCTGGATAGCTGGTACCTTTGAAAAAGCTGCAAGGCATATGCAGCGAAACGCGTCAGGTCTTTACCCTTTGGAGCAGGACTTCTTCTCAATTGGATCCGGACCAGCCCTTATCAATTTTCCAGCTATCCAGAGGAGTCCCAGAGAGGCACCATCCAACCACCGCATTGCATGAGGTACCCACTGCATATGGGACATTGCATTCCATCTTTAATCCTCTAGCGGCATATGGAATCTATAAAGGATTCTCTAAATACCATATAAAAGGGATTATAATTGGACTCTTAACACTCTAGGGCAATATTTGGAACGGATCCTACAGAGCTTATATGACACATGTCCTGAACCATTATTCTGGGTAAAAAACTTTTTATTCCTTTCTTGTATGCACATGGCACATTTAATTGTACGGAATATTGCTGTTTTTTAATTAGTTAGCGTTTTTAATAAATTTATCAAATTGTACACATTTAGTGGATTATTGTTCTTTTCCCCTTGAAGCGCAGCCTCCCCTCTTTTTCTTTTCCAGTGTAAATATATTGGGAGTGACTTCCCTCTTAAATTTGGCTGCCGCTTAGCCGAGCATCTCGCCTCACAGCGCCCGAATACCCTTGGGTATATATTATCTCTTCTTGCACCCATATCCACTCCCGCTTGCAGGAAGAGTAGAAAACGACCGATTCTAAATTCCACGGGAGACACCTTTCTACTTTCACACCAGGAAACATACTTTTTCTAGATACGATAATGTTTTGAGGTAACCATCTACCTGGCTTGGACTATGGTGGAAATAACCCGTGATGGAAGACCTTTTCTTGCTAGACTCTACCTCTCAACTTCCAAGCCGTCAAACGCAGCCACTGTCAGTCTGGATAGACGAACGGACCTTGTTGAAGAAGATCCTTTTGGAGCGGTAGAGGCCAGGGATCCTCTAGAGCCATGGTTAGGAGGTTTGAGTACCACGCCCGTCAAGGCCAATCCGGGGAAATCAGAATTGCTTGAACGCTTTCCCTTAGTCTTTTTAGAACCCTTGGGATTAGCGGTAAAGGAGGGAACAGGTACACAAACTGGTACGTCCACGTCGTCGTCAGCGCGTCGACTGCTATGGACTGTGGATCCCTCGTTCTGCAACAGTAAAGTGTTGTTGAGACGAGAAGCCATCAGATCAATCTGCGGACAGCCCCACCGGTGAATTAACTGTTGAAACAGCTGGGGATGTAGGCCCCATTCCTCCGATGGAGGTCGTGTCTGCTGAGGAAGTCCGCTTACCAGTTGTCCACTCTTGGAATGAATATGGTTGAGATGGCCCTTGTGTTGGCCTCTGCCCAGAGGAGGATGTTTGACACTTCTCGTATCACAGCTCTGCTTCTTGTTCCCCCTTGTTGGTTCATGTACGCCACCGCCGTGGCATTGTCCGATTGAACCTGGATCGCACCATACCTCAGGAGAAGGGAAGCTTGCAGAAGGGCATTGTAAATTGCCCTGAGTTCCAGGACATTTATCGGCAGAGTAGATTCATGACTTTACCATATCCCCTGGAATTGGGCCCCTTGGGTCACAGCCCCCCAACCCCGGGGCTGGCATCTGTTATCAGTAGAATCCATGATTGGATATTGAAATTCCTGCCTTCTACCAGGTGAGGAACTTGCAGCCACCATCAGTAGCGGCTCTTGCCACGGGCAAGCAGGACTTTTGCCCGGGGTGCCACCTTCCAGAGGGCGCCGCACCATGGCAAGATCCGCCACTGTGCCCCCCCCCCGCTGGTCCTCCGCTGTGAAGGGAACCAGACGCTACGCGTCTAGTTTCCCTTCGTGGAGAGAACCTTTGCTGTGCGGTGTACAGCATTGTGGCACAGACGCTAGAGGTCTGGAATCAGGAGCGGGGATGTAAGTATACTTTGTTTTCTTCTTTTCTTTCAGCAGGCTACAAATGGGGGCGTAACTGACCACGGCCCCATATTAAGCCACGCCCCTGACGTTTTGCCCGGGGCGTCAAAAGGGCAAGAACCGGCCCTGGCCACCATAATAGGGAAATCCGAGCTTTCGGAAATAAGGTCACTTCCTGATGCATGTGAAGGTGAAACCCTGACCATTTGTCCAGCAGATCCAGCTGAGACGGCTGGGCACAAAATCTGCCGTATTGGATTGCCTCATAAACAGTAATCATCTTCCCCAGCAAACATATGCAAAGATGTATGGACACCTTGCGTGGACGGAGCACTGAGCAGACCAAAGCCTGGATAGCCAAGACCTTGTCCATCGGGAGAAACACCTTTTGTGACAAAGTATCCAGTATCATTCCCAGGAATTGGAGACATTGGGTCAATTCCAGGTGAGATTTCTGGAAGTTTAGAATCCACCCATGATCCGTAAGCAGGCGAGTCGTTAGATCAATGCTGTGCAATATACGCTCCCTGGACATAGTCTCCTACTTGGATGATCTCCTGATAAAGGCTATGTTGACTCCCATCCTGCGCAGTTGAGGAACCACCTCCGCCATGACTTTGGTGAAGACCCTCGGAGCTGTGGAGAGGCCAAAGGGCAAGGCCTGAAACTGGAAGTGGTCAACCAAGATGGCAAACCTGAGGAAGCCTGATGAGGGGGCCACATGGGAATGTGTACGTAAGCATCCTTGACATCTGGGGATACCAAGAATTCCCCCTCCTCCAGACCGGACACCACAGCCCGCAGGGATTCCATCTTGAATGTGAACACCCGCAGATACGGGTTTAGAGACTTCAGGTTTAAGATGGGTCGCACCGAACCGTCCAGTTTTGGAACGACAAAAAGACTGGAGTAAAACCACCTTTTGTGTAACGGAGGAGGTACTGGAACCACCACCTCCGTCCACAAAAGTTTTTGAATTGCCTCTTGCAAGGTAACTTTTGCAGTGGGCAAAACTGGTAAGCCCGATTTGAAAAATCTGTGAGGAGGAAGTGCTTGAAATTCCAGCCGGTATCCCTGGGAAATTAGATCCCTCAACCAAGGATCACGGCAGGACTTCGCCCACACGTGGGTAAATTGTTGAAGGCGAGCACCCACCTGAAAGTCGCCTTGCTGCTGGGGCCAACCGTCAAGTGGAAGGCTTAGCGGCAGGGGATCCGGTGGTCTGGTCCAGGGTTGCAGCAGTTGCAGGTTTACGGGACTTACCACGAGATCCTCTCGGAGTGGTGGAGACTCCCCGGCCCCTGCCTCTGAACCAAGCCACACGAAAGTACTGCAAGGAGGGTCCAGTGTAAGAACGTCTAGCAGGTGGCGCAGCCGACGGCAGATAGGTAGGACTTACTCGCTGTTGCTTGGGAAATCCATTTAATTCATCCCCAAACAAGGCATCACCTGTAAAGGGAAGATTTTCTACACCTTTTTAGGACTCACCATCTGCTGACCAATGATGCAACCACAGAGCTCTGCGTACCGAAACTGCCATAGCAGTAGTGCGGCCATTTATCTTTACACAATTCCTTTATAGCCTCGCTCATAAAATTTGCAGCATCCTGTATGTGTTGCAGCAGAGTAATGACCTCATCCTGGGGCAGATTGTCTAAACCATTAATAATAATATCGGACCACTTGACCACTGCCCTGGAAATCCACCCACAAACTATTGTGGGGCGCTCTGCTACACCCGCTGCCTTATAAATTGCCTTGAGAGTGGTCTCAATTTTACGGTCAGCCGGCTCTTTTAGGGATATAGCCCCTGGCACCAGCAGTACCAATTTCTTAGACAGTCTGGACACAGACGTATCCACTGACGGGGAGTTTTCCCATTCCTTCCTGTCCTCAGCTGGGAGGGGAAAGGTGGCTAAAAACCTCTGAGGAATTTTACATTTCTTATCAGGTTTTAACCATGCTTCCCTGGAGTTTAACTCTTTAGACACAGGAAAAGTTGCTGAGGTCTTTGGTGTAACATAAAAGTACAACTCCTCTTCTGGTTCCGACTCCTAATCCGGTAAGTTTAGAACCTCTCTTACAGCAAAAATGAGGGCCTCCACCCCTAGGGACAGAGAGCTGTCCTCATCCATATCATGATCATCCACATCGGGCTGATCAGAATCACAATCAGACTGGAGCACCTGTAGCAGTGAGCGTTTATGTGAGAAGGCTGAGAAGCCTTTCTGGTATCTGATGCTTTAACCATACAATTAATAGACTGTTTCAACAGCTGTCTCTCCTTTTTAGCTGGAGCTAATTCTGAATTGACATTCTGAATCATGCTTTTAAAATGATCTAACCAGTCAGGTGCCTGTAAACTGTGTCCCTGTGGAGATAAGGAGCATTGTTCACACATGAGGGACCCCGCTGATGAAGGGGTAGAGTTACAAGCAGCACACATAACCATGTCCACAGACATATTTACGCAACTGAACATACAGCGCAGCTCACTGAAAACACCTCCACACAGACCCTGGAGTGACACTGAGGAAAAGGAGACCAGCACACAAACACAGCAGCCCAACGTGTGAATGTAAATGTACAACCTGTTTAAGTGCAGCGGCGCTGCCACTGGAGAGAGCTCCCCCTGCTATGACCCCCTGGTACCAGGACAGAATTCTGTAACAACGTGGGTCCCCGGAGGAGCAGCGTGCATGCAGCCATCATGATCCGCATCAGAAGGAAATGGCGCCTTCCCGACTATGGTCACGCTCCGGGAAGCCCCACCCCTTGCAATGGCACGCGGTCCCTGTAATTTTTCTTTTTATACTGGCAATGTTAAAACACAGTAAAACCATAACAGTATACACAAAGCCTGTCTGACAGTGAGCACTGCTGAGGAGAGCCAGTTTTGTCCGCGGCAGGCACCGCAGCTCGTGTTTGCCGCATGACATGCCGGCAAAACTGCACTGGGGATCCGCTAACCGGAACCCCGGTGTAACACTCCCCGCACCTTGATCTTCAGCATCTGTAAGATGGTGGCGACTAGCTGCCAGCGTGGGCACACATACTAATGATGTGTGATCAGCACCTCAGGAGCGCAGTGTCCTGTCAGCTGGGATTGCGAACCATTAACCCTCAGGAGGTTGGTTCGGTCTCCCCTCTAAGTCCCACGAAGCAGGTAGACTGGTTGCCAACCAGGGCTACCTGAAAATAACTAACTAAAATAAAGAATAAAAAGTAAACTCTCTGGCGCTCCAGAGAAATGCACCCGGCTCCTTGGGCACATTTTTCAAAACTGAGTCTGGTAGGAGGGACATAGGGGAGAGGAGCCAGCACACACATACACACACTAAAGGTTTTAAAGTGCCAGGCTCCAGTGGATACGATCTATACCCCATTGGACTAAAGTACAGAACCCCAGTATGCACTAGGACGTTAGAGAAAAAATATAATGGTGAAATGTCCACATTAAACTAACAAGGAACAAATGCAGATGCATAGGGATCTCTGACCAGACTTGGGTCCTGCTCCTGTGACATACAGTATACAGAAGGTCTCCGGCAGGACTATCTGCACCACTCTCCTCTTCCTTTCTCCTTCAACCTCACTGTGTCCTGATATTTGGGCTGGCACCTGAACTCCGCCTGTTAGCTGGACCCGCACTTGCTTAGCCCTGATACTAGAATACCAAAGTCTGTCTGTTACTGTACCTGCTACTTGTAAGAGGACACGGAAGCACCCATCGGCAGGCATACACACTTACCTGTATATGTTGTTTTGTCCTGAAGGAACTACCCCGAGGTTGGCAGCTGCAATGAACTTCTGTGCCACGGCCTGCGGTATGCTGCTCTGTGGGGATACTGTAATAGTTGCTGAATGCTCATTCATACCCGTCAGCTTTGCTGTGCAAATAAAACACAGGAAACGTGCGTTACAAGAGCTAGAGAAATGGCTTTATAATGGAACAGTTACCCTGAACTGTTACTTCAAGAAATACACTAAAAACACAAGAAACAAGTGTGTGCAGGATGCCACAATCTTTTTGCATCAGCTTAAAAGGGAAACACCCATTACAGATTCAGTACTATGGGAATCTGAGGACTCTGCTTCTCGCACTATACAACTCTGTATATGCCTCTTACTTGCCTCCCCCATCTCCTATAATATCAGCATTGCAATATCCTGACTTACTCTGTGCTGCTGCAAGCTTACCTATTTTATACTGAGGTGAGCAAAAGATGAAGAATGATAATAGAAATAGAATAGTATATAAATATATAGATATTAGAATAGTCTAAACAAACTGAACAACGGGAGCTTACAATCTGTACACTATGGGCATATTTTTTGGGTGAGAGAAGCATGTGTACAAACTCCAATTAGACTGTGGCGGGGGCGGGGGAGGGTAAGCATGGAACCCATAACTGCAGGGCTGCTAGACAGCAATGGCACTGTGCATAGTCTCGGAACAGGATAGTATGATAACGCAGGAATGGCTTGTTATGCTCGGAGTATGACATGGGCTGTTGTGCTTGCTACAATTTTGGTAGATATACACATTTCTACATATCCCAGAAACCTACCTCAACTGCTGTAACAAGATTTAAAAGAAGCTTTAACTTAATGAACCTGTGTTTTTACCGCAATATTGGGGCAGCTGTATTAAGCCTGGAGAAGGCATAAGGAAGTGATAAAGCAGTGATAAGTGCAAGGTGATAAACGCACCAGCCAATCAGCTCCTAACCGTTAATTTACATATTGGAGCTGATTGGCTGGTGCGTTTATCACCTTGCACTTATCACTGAATCATCACTTCTTTATGCCGCCTCCAGCTTAATACATTCGCCCCACACTGTTCTGTAATTAAGCTACTGTACTTCTCCAATCTTCATGGCTACCAAAGTTTATGCTAGGCTTTCAGGCTGTGGCCTCCACATTAATCAGGCAGCCACCACATTAATCAGCACGGAAAGCATCCAAAGCCATTTATATTATTGTGTCCGTGTATCTAATGCTATAGTAGTTTCAGGTTTTAAATGAATGAAAGAAAAATAGGGAGACACAGTAACTGTGCAAGTGGCCACAAGTGTCAGCCAGTGCGCGCGCCGTGATGCTGAATTCTTCCGCGAGCGAAGTAAACACTCTGACATTGCAAATGACAGAATCAACAGCATTTTCCCTTCCCATCAATCCATTCACAGCACAAGGTAGCAGTTAAAATATAATATAAGCACCTATGGAATTTACTACTGTAAGAAAAAGCAAACTGAGATTTTTATATTCTGCATAAAAAGTAAGATGTTCCATTAAAACATATACAGAAGCCATAAAATCCTTTTCGTGTTCTAAGTAAAATGTATAAATAAAAAACCAAGCCATGTTACTACTGTACGTGGGTGATAAATAAAGAGATTATAGGTATAACTTATATTGGGTGAATAGTAATGTCCCTGGACTCTCTTTGAAAGTGTTTAGTGATGGAATTTCACGTTCCTGTGTGGCTCTGTCTTTTATATTAGTCATGGGCATACTCCGTGACTTCTAATATTCATATATGTTACAGGAGAGGGCTGAGTGTTTCCATTACAGATGTGTCCTAATACAGCTTTGCTGCAGCTGCACCAAACAATCCCTCGCCAGGTCCCGTGAGACTCTGCTAGTGCCGTAAGTGCATCTTAGACTGGATCCGGTCAAGATCCCAGCAGTCAAAATACCAACTCCATGATCCCAACACTACTTAGAATGCTGACACTGGCATCACGAATAGGGTCACAAGGACGGCGCCGGAATACTGACCACCAGGATCCCGAACGTTCGTGCACTAACAACCAAGAGAGGTAAGTCGCGAGGGGGGGTTCGGGTTAGAGTTAAGCTTACGCTGCGAGGGGAGGGCTAGGGTAAGCCTGAGGGGGTTAGGTTTAGGCTGCGGAGAAGGGGTGTTAGGGTTAGGCAACCTTCTGGACGTTTATGTTGCAGGGGAGGGAGGGTTAGCGTTAGGAGGCCATTGGGGGGAGACAGATATACTTACCTTCCTCTGTCTGGATTTAGACTGTCGGGATACCACGTCGTGATTCTGACCAACGGCATACTCTACCCAACCCTCTTAGATGCCAAGTGATGCGATTAGAACACTCCAGGAGAATGTGCATACTAATTTGATATGAGACACTTGTATATCTGTGTGCGACTGAGTCTCTGAATCTGCATACAAAGTGCTATGATGCAGTGGTCGTGGCTTTTTTCCCATACCAAGTTATGTTGTACTTCATATACACACAGACATGCAAGTGTCACATATGAAACTATTCAGCAGAGTCTACTGGTACATCCTAGTCACATTGTGGTACGTCTAAGACAGCTGACAGATAATGAGCTACAGCACGGCTTTGACTGACGAAAAAAAAGAATGCAGCTGTGTGTGGATGCAGCAGGGGAGTACACAGAAGGAGAATGGAGTTAAAAATAAGATTTTACTTACCGATAAATCTATTTCTCGTAGTCCGTAGTGGATGCTGGGGACTCCGTCAGGACCATGGGGATTAGCGGCTCCGCAGGAGACGGCACAAAACTAAAGCTTTAGGATCAGGTGGTGTGTACTGGCTCCTCCCCCTATGACCCTCCTCCAAGCCTCAGTTAGGATACTGTGCCCGGACGAGCGTACACAATAAGGAAGGATATTGAATCCCGGGTAAGACTCATACCAGCCACACCAATCACACCGTACTTGTGATCTAAACCCAGTTAACAGTATGACAAACGTAGGAGCCTCTGAACAGACGGCTCACAACAAATAACAACCCGATTTTTTTGTAACAATAACTATGTACAAGTATTGCAGACAATCCGCACTTGGGATGGGCGCCCAGCATCCACTACGGACTACGAGAAATAGATTTATCGGTAAGTAAAATCTTATTTTCTCTGACGTCCTAAGTGGATGCTGGGGACTCCGTCAGGACCATGGGGATTATACCAAAGCTCCCAAACGGGCGGGACAGTGCGGATGACTCTGCAGCACCGAATGAGAGAACTCCAGGTCCTCTTTAGCCAGGGTATCAAATTTGTAGAATTTTACAAACGTGTTCTCCCCCGACCACGTAGCTGCTCGGCAGAGTTGTAATGCCGAGACCCCTCGGGCAGCCGCCCAGGATGAGCCCACCTTCCTTGAGGAATGGGCCTTGACAGATTTAGGCTGTGGCAGGCCTGCCACAGAATGTGCAAGTTGAATTGTGCTACAAATCCAACGAGCAATCGTCTGCTTAGAAGCAGGAGCACCCAGCTTGTTGGGTGCATACAGTATAAACAGCGAGTCAGATTTTCTGACTCCAGCCGTCCTTGAAATGTATATTTTCAATGCCCTGACAACGTCCAGCAACTTGGAATCTTCCAAATCGCTAGTAGCCGCAGGCACCACAATAGGCTGGTTCAGGTGAAACGCTGACACCACCTTAGGCAGAAACTGAGGACGCGTCCGCAGTTCTGCCCTGTCTGAATGGAAAATCAGATATGGGCTCTTATACGATAAAGCCGCCAATTCTGATACTCTCCTGGCTGAAGCCAGGGCCAGTAGCATGGTTACTTTCCATGTAAGATATTTCAAATCCACCGATTTGAGTGGCTCAAACCAATGGGATTTGAGAAAATCCAAAACTACATTCAGGTCCCACGGAGCCACTGGGGGCACAACCGGGGGCTGTATATGTAGTACTCCTTTTACAAAAGTCTGGACTTCAGGAACTGAAGCCAATTCTTTCTGGAAGAAAATCGACAGGGCCGAAATTTGAACCTTAATGGACCCCAATTTGAGGCCCATAGACAATCCTGTTTGCAGGAAATGTAGGAATCGACCCAGTTGAAATTCCTCCGTGGGGGCCTTCCTGGCCTCACACCACGCAACATATTTTCTCCAAATGCGGTGATAATGTTGTGCAGTCACCTCCTTTCTGGCTTTAACCAGTGTAGGAATGACCTCTTCTGGAATGCCTTTTTCCTTTAGAATTCGGCGTTCAACCGCCATGCCGTCAAACGCAGCCGCGGTAAGTCTTGGAATAGACACGGTCCCTGCTGAATCAGGTCCCGTCTTAGAGGTAGAGGCCCCGGATTTTCCGTGAGCATCTCCTGAAGTTCCGGGTACCAAGTTCTTCTTGGCCAATCCGGAGCCACGAGTATCGTTCTTACTCCCCTTTGCCGTATAATTCTCAGTACTTTGGGTATGAGAGGCAGAGGAGGAAACACATACACTGACTGGTACACCCACGGTGTTACCAGAGCGTCCACAGCTATTGCCTGAGGGTCTCTTGACCTGGCGCAATACCTGTCCAGTTTTTTGTTGAGGCGAGACGCCATCATATCCACCTTTGGTTTTCCCAACGGTTCACAATCATGTGGAAGACTTCTGGATGAAGTCCCCACTCTCCCGGGTGGAGGTCGTGCCTGCTGAGGAAGTCTGCTTCCCAGTCGTCCACTCCCGGAATGAACACTGCTGACAGTGCTATCACATGATCTTCCGCCCAGCGAAGGATCCTTGCAGCTTCTGCCATTGCTCTCCTGCTTCTTGCGCCGCCCTGTCTGTTTACGTGGGCGACTGCCGTGATGTTGTCCGACTGGATCAACACCGGCTGACCCTGAAGCAGGGGTTTTGCCAGGCTTAGAGCATTGTAAATTGCTCTTAGCTCCAGTATATTTATATGAAGAGACATCTCCAGGCTTGACCATACTCCCTGGAAGTTTCTTCCCTGTGTGACCGCTCCCCAGCCTCTCAGACTGGCATCCGTGGTCACCAGGACCCAGTCCTGTATGCCGAATCTGCGGCCCTCTAACAGATGAGCACTCTGCAACCACCACAGAAGAGACACCCTTGTCCGTGGCGATAAGGTTATCCGCTGATGCATCTGCAGATGCGATCCGGACCATTTGTCCAGCAGATCCCACTGAAAAGTTCGTGCGTGGAATCTGCCGAATGGAATTGCTTCGTAAGAAGCCACCATCTTTCCCAGGACTCTTGTGCATTGATGCACAGACACTTTTCCTGGTTTAAGGAGGTTCCTGACAAGTTCGGATAACTCCTTGGCTTTCTCCTCCGGAAGAAACACCTTTTTCTGAACCGTGTCCAGAATCATTCCCAGGAACAGCAGACGTGTTGTCGGGGTCAACTGAGATTTTGGAAAATTCAGAATCCACCCGTGTTGTTGCAGCACTACTTGGGTTAGTGCTACTCCGTCCTCCAGCTGTTCTCTGGACCTTGCCCTTATCAGGAGATCGTCCAAGTAAGGGATAATTAATACGCCTCTTCTTCGCAGAAGAATCATAATTTCGGCCATTACCTTGGTAAAGACCCGAGGTGCCGTGGACAATCCAAACGGCAGCGTCTGAAACTGATAATGACAGTTTTGCACCACGAACCTGAGGTACCCTTGATGTGAAGGGCAAATTGGGACATGCAGGTAAGCATCCTTTATGTCCAGGGACACCATAAAGTCCCCTTCTTCCAGATTCGCTATCACTGCTCTGAGTGATTCCATCTTGAACTTGAATTTTTGTATGTACAGGTTCAAAGATTTCAGATTTAGAATAGGTCTTACCGAGCCGTCCGGCTTCGGTACCACAAATAGCGTGGAGTAATACCCCTTTCCCTGTTGTAGGAGGGGTACCTTGACTATCACCTGCTGAGAAAACAGCTTGTGAATGGCTTCCAATACCGTCGCCCTGTCTGAGGGAGACGTTGGCAAAGCAGACTTTAGGAACCGGCGAGGGGGAGACTTCTCGAATTCCAACCTGTAACCCTGAGATACTACCTGCAGGATCCAAGGGTCCACCTGTGAGCAAGCCCACTGTGCGCTGAAATTCCTGAGTCGACCCCCCACCGTTCCTGAGTCCGCTTGTACAGCCCCAGCGTCATGCTGAGGGCTTTTCAGAACCCTGGGAGGGCTTCTGTTCCTGGGCAGGGGCTGCTTGCTGCCCTCTCTTACCCCTTCCTCTGCCCCGGGGCAGATATGACTGTCCTTTTGCCCTCTTGTTCTTATAGGACCGAAAGGACTGCGGCTGAAAAGACGGTGTCTTTTTCTGTTGGGAGGGGGTCTGAGGTAAAAAGGTGGATTTTCCGGCAGTTGCCGTGGCCACCAGATCCGATAGACCTACGCCAAATATCCGCATCACCTGACCACTGTCGCGTCCATAAACTTCTTCTGGCAGATATGGACATCGCACTTACTCTCGATGCCAGAGTGCAAATATCCCTCTGAGCATCTCGCATATAAAGAAAAGCATCCTTTAATTGCTCTATAGTCAATAAAATACTGTCCCTATCCAGGGTATCAATATTTTCAGTTAGGGAATCCGACCAGACCACCCCAGCACTGCACATCCAGGCTGAGGCGATGGCTGGTCGCAGTATAACACCAGTATGTGTGTATATACTCTTTAGGGTAGTTTCCAGCCTCCTATCAGCTGGATCCTTGAGGGCGGCCGTATCAGGAGACGGTAACGCCACTTGTTTTGATAAGCGTGTGAGCGCCTTATCCACCCTAGGGGGTGTTTCCCAGCGCGCCCTAACCTCTGGCGGGAAAGGGTATAATGCCAATAACTTTTTTGAAATTAGCACTTTTCTATCTGGGTTAACCCACGCTTCATCACATACATCATTCAATTCCTCTGATTCAGGAAAAACTACAGGTAGTTTTTTCACCCCCCACATAATACCCCTTTTTGTGGTACTTGCAGTATCAGAGATATGCAAAGCCTCCTTTATTGCCGTGATCATATAACGTGTGGCTCTACTTGAAAATACGTTTGTTTCTTCACCGTCGACACTAGATTCAGTGTCCGTGTCTGGGTCTGTGTCGACCGACTGAGGTAAAGGGCGTTTTACAGCCCCTGACGGTGTCTGAGACGCGTGGGCAGGTACCAACTGGTTTTCCGTCCGTCTCATGTCGTCAACTGATTTTTGTAATGTGCTGACATTATCACGTAATTCCATAAACAAAGCCATCCATTCCGGTGTCGACTCCCTGGGGGGTGACATCACCATTACCGGCAATTGCTCTGCCTCCACACCAACATCGTCCTCATACATGTCGACACACACGTACCGACACACAGCAGACACACAGGGAATGCTCTTATCGAAGACAGGACCCCACTAGCCCTTTGGGGAGACAGAGGGAGAGTTTGCCAGCACACACCCAAGCGCTATAATATATATGGGAACAACCTTATATAAGTGTTGTATCCTTATAGCAGCTTAAATATATAAAATATCGCCATAAAAAGTGCCCCCCCTCTCTGTTTTACCCTGTTTCTGTAGTGCAGTGCAGGGGAGAGTCCTGGGAGCCTTCCTCACAGCTGAGCTGAGCAGGAAAATGGCGCTGTGTGCTGAGGAGAATAAGCCCCGCCCCCTATTCCGGCGGGCTTTTCTCCCGTAGTTTGTAATATCTGGCAGGGGTTAAATACATCCATATAGCCTCAAGGGCTATATGTGATGTATTTTTTAGCCATAAAAGGTATTTACATTGCTGCCCAGGGCGCCCCCAGCAGCGCCCTGCACCCTCCGTGACCGTTGGTGAGAAGTGTGTGACAAACAATGGCGCACAGCTGCAGTGCTGTGCGCTACCTTCAAGAAGACTGAAGAGCCTTCTGCCGCCGGTTTCTGGACCTTCAATCTTCAGCATCTGCAAGGGGGGTCGGCGGCGCGGCTCCGGGACGAACCCCAGGGTGAGACCTGTGTTCCGACTCCCTATGGAGCTAATGGTGTCCAGTAGCCTAAGAAGCCAATCCATCCTGCACGCAGGTGAGTTGAACTTCTCTCCCCTAAGTCCCTCGATGCAGTGAGCCTGTTGCCAGCAGGACTCACTGAAAATAATAAACCTAAAAACTTTTTCTAAGCAGCTCCTTAAGAGAGCCACCTAGATTGCACCCTGCTCGGACGGGCACAAAAACCTAACTGAGGCTTGGAGGAGGGTCATAGGGGGAGGAGCCAGTACACACCACCTGATCCTAAAGCTTTAGTTTTGTGCCCTGTCTCCTGCGGAGCCGCTAATCCCCATGGTCCTGACGGAGTCCCCAGCATCCACTTAGGACGTCAGAGAAATGTACTAATATAATTAAATGCACTGGTCTCATTATTTAATAGCCACACCTCATACAGCATAGATTATATAGAAAACACTTTGATAACAGGCCTGGCCAACCAGTGGCTCTCCAGCTGTTGTGAAACATGCCCTGCCACAGTTGTTTTGTTAAAGAATGGTAAAACTGTGGCAGGGCATGCTAGGATGTATAATTTCACAACAGCTGGAGAGCCGTCATATCCAATTACCAGCAGTGTATACCGTGCGGGGAGGCTCCAGATTCAACGCTATTCAATTATTTTTCCACACGGGTAACACATGCTCATCCATAGATTCCACGTAAAGTGCAGCAAACTTTAAGTTCCCCTGTGGGTAAACCTCAGCGGATGCATTCACTGCAGATTTTTCCTGGCAGCTCTTGAAGCTGCCAGGAAAAATACTTTCAACACACGGGGACCTAATTGAAAAAGTCTGAGCTTACAATCAGCGGCAGGGTAAACCTAGTAGCTAATTGGAGATGACCCTTAGGGTGGAATTCAATTGTTTGAAAAGTCGGTTGGGTGTCTGTTTTTTCCTGTCTATTAGATAGGAAAAAAACAGACTCTCAACTGGCTTTTCAAACAATTGAATACCCTCTTAGTGTTAAAAGAATAAAATAAAAACAAAATTATGTAATTAAATTTGATTGCACAATTTACTACAACCAAATTCAAAAGATTATATGGTATTGTCCGTTATCACAAGACATCACCATTTATTTACATAGTGCAAATCATATTGTGCAATGCTGCACAGAGAATGTCACATTCACATCACTCCCCAGCTTTGAGATTCCTAACACACACACACACACACACACACACACACACACACACACACACACACACACACACGGGTCCCTTCATGTTTTTTTGTCAGAAGTCAGTTGAGCTACAAGTATGTTTTTGGACTGTGGGAGGAAACTGGAGCACCAATAGGAATCCCAAACGACATGAGGAGAATATACAAACCCCACACGGATATGATTTTGGTGGCGATCAGACCATCAGTGTTACCGCTACACAGATAGAGGCTTGTTTTACAACCTATGAATACCAGCAGGCTTTTCTTGCCTGACTAGTAACATGTTTTTAAGGTACTTTTGACTAGGGTCAGAGGACTCTTTTTTTCATTCAATTTTCAACTAACTCTGGTTCATTATGTAGTAGTTTTAAAATGGACCAGTACAGTAATTCTGTAGCCCAGCAGATCACTGACATGCTAAGGCTAGCAGAGTATTTTAGGAGGTGAGGGGGCTGATATGTGGGAGAAAGTGACCTGTCAGTTTATGGGATTATGCTAGGTAGTACTTGGCAGCTAGTGACAGAATGGACAGAAGCAGAAACACACAGAGATTGACAGAAATAGCAAAGTCCTCCTGCAGCACAGAGGAGAGTTGTGAAGCTCCTATATAAAATGATGAAGCTATATTGTGGGGTCAAACAATCCTACAAAGGAAACATTCAACATATCTTTAAACGTACTCATAATATAGTAATACTGATATTAATAAAATAATAATAATAATAATAATAATAATGTTTAAAGGCAAAAAACCTGGACAAAATAGACCTCATCCGAAGCCAGAGTAACTATTCATGTAAGCAGTGAACTATTTAACCAATGCCACACCTGACCCCAGGATGTTATTACTGGTTCAAACACGTGAACTATACTGCTAGGTGTGTAACTAGAAATGTTAGTTTTGGGATGAGCAGTTCTTTTAAAGAAAATATATAGTCCATAAATACAAAACAATTACAATGTTTATTTGCAACCAAGCACTTCTCTACTTGGATTCCCACATAAAAGATAAGAAGCACAGTATAATAATTATTGTAATATTATAATTCTATTTAAACAATTCCATTACAAGAGTACAGTTGATCGCAGTTTTGCGTATTCAGAAAAAAAAAACAACAACTGTGTAATAAGCCTGCATACAGAGTGAAGAGCCATATGCCTGTACACAGGGGCGGATCCAGAAGAAAATGATAGGGGGGGGGAGATGGAAGGGGAAGTACATTTGCGTGCGGCTTCGGTGCATGTGAGGTGGCGCTTCTTATACAATGCTCACAGTTGTAGCGCTCATTATGCAATGTCCACTGTACTGGTAGTGCCCCTTATATAGACCCCATAGTAGTGGTGCCCCTTATGCAATGCCCCTATTGCCCCCAGTAGTAATGTTGCCTGTAGTAATGCCCGCAGTCATATAGTGAGTGTGGCCAATTAAAATGAGACGTGATACACAGACATATGCCCCAAATAGTGCAGTGCCAAATCCACAATTGCCCCCACAGTGCCAGATCCACAAATGTCCCCACAGTGCCAGATCCACAAATGTCCCCACAGTGCCAGATCCACAAATGCCCCCACAGTGCCAGATCCACAAATGCCCCCACAGTGCCACAGTGCTAGATCCAAAAATGCCCCCACAGTGCCAGATCCAAAAATGCCCCTACAGTGCCAGATCCAAAAATGCCCCTACAGTGCCAGATCCAAAAATGCCCCTACAGTGCCAGGTATACAAATGCCCCCACAGTGCCAGGTAAACAATTGCCATCACAGTGCCAGGTAAACAATTGCCCCCACAGTGCCAGGTATACAATTGCCCTCACAGTGCCAGGTATACAAATGCCCCCACAGCAGGTATACAAATGCCCCCACAGCAGTTCTGCAGCTGCTTACCGCTGCTGCTTTTCTGCCCGGCTGGCTCTGAGGGTGTCAGGAGGAGAGCGCGGCTATGTCTGGCGGCGTGTAGGACTTCAAACTAGCCGCCAGTTCGTGAGCCAATCAGAGCTCGCGGACCGGCGACTTCTGATTGGCTGCTGGTCCGCGAGCTCTGATTGGCTCACGAACCGGCGGCTGGTTTGAAGTCCGCAACACGCCGCCAGATAGCCGCGCTGTCCTCCTGACAGCTGAGACACGCTGCCGCCGGACTGAGCGGCAGCGTGTCTCAGTGACACAAGCGGGGGGGGGGGGGGGATGGGGCCACAAATGACAGGGGGGGCACGGGCCGGAGTGCCCCCCCCTGGATTCGCCACTGCCTGTACATGTAGGGGTTATTGAGCAATGTCTCTGTCTTTACAGGTGTCATCCACTGTGGGAAATGTGAAAATAGAAAGGGGGTGCAGATAGCCTGGCAGTTGGGAAGCCACAATATGCCCAGGTGCTGGATGTCTGGTCAATGAGCCTGGAAAGGTCACACGAGCAGTGTTATGGCTATTCCAAGCAACAATTTACTCAACAGAAAAGGCTCAGCCGCTAGCATACCTAGCTAAAACGCTATGAAATGATGGAACATTACATGCTGTATTAGCCTGTTTAACCACACTATTAGACAGCAGCTTCGGGAGAGTAAAAAAGAATGAAGAAGAAAAAAAATCCAGAGAGAAAGAAAACAGTCCACATACAGTACAGTCACTTTTAAGAGCCCAAGCTGACCTAACACTGCCGCTAGATGTGTATAGTCATTTAGGTTTTAAACCTTCTCCATTAAGCTATATTGAAGAGCAAATGCTCAATAAATGAATGCAACTATGTTTATGTTAAAAGCCTGTTTCCTGCAGCCAGTAATTAAGGACATTCGGTACAAAGCTAGTACTTTTTCTGACAAGCTTCTGCAAATGGAAAGATGGATAGGCATTCATACAAGTGGCTGCGTCGCTTCATATTTAACCTTAACACTCTCGTCATTAATGCTTTGTCTAACATGCTCCATAAAAGACATGGTACTGCTCCACCGAAGTAAAATTAAAAAAAAAAAAAAAAAATCAGCTATGCCATGCTTTTCAGAAAAGAAAATTAATTATTAGCAGCTAATGTATTGGCATAAAGAAAAGTAACATCCTATCAGACAAGGCACACATCCAATCTGCCTCCTCAGCCCCCTCCCACTTTAACTCGTGCTGTTTTATTGTTATGGGCAATTTGTACCACTCAGCATGACAGTGTAAACTGAATTAAGATTAATTTACATGCAAAAGAACACTTAGGAGACCAGCATGGTAAGCAAATGTATTGTCTCGATTGCTGAGGTGGAAAAGAACCTGGCGAGGAAAAAAAAAAAAAACTGCTCTAATTAAGGGGCATCAGATATGATTGCTAGAGGTAGTTAAGGGCCAGAAAATAGTACATGTCCAACTAGTTAAATAATTAGCATCTTGCATACCGGGGATTTATAAGATAGATTCATAAATCTTAATAAGGCAAAAGTAAACACCTTCGCTGTAAACTTTCAAGTGACGTTTTTCCAAAATTAGAATTTATAAAACAGAATCACTGTCAAAGAAAAAGAAAAAAAAAAAAGAGTGCATAAGGAACTTTCATTTCACTTCTGTAATAACTGCTGGACAGAATCCTGGCTGGCTACTATAGACCGTGAGATGAAGATTTACTCCCACTTGGATAAAGCCCACATTTACAATTTCACAAACTCAAGCATCTATTACTCAGCGGAAAAACGCGTACCGTAGTAAATTGTTTGTAGATATATCCACATATATAGGCTTATACCAGAAGAAACTATGCGCAACATGAAAACCAGTATCCGCTAGGTAAAGATTAAGAAAAAATATTAATGTACTTTAAAGTTTACCTGTTACTTACACACAACGCATTTTGTGGGCTAATCCTATATGCATCGATTAAGTAGAAACGTATTATTAAACCTGTTCAGATCCCTATTGTAGAGTATTTCAACTGCTGTTAAGGAAGTATTACTAGGTTAATTTGATCAGCTAGTAGAGAGGTTCCCAAACTGTGTGCCGTGGCTCCTGGGGTGCCTCGGGACACTTGCAGGGGTGCCCTGGGTTGGTGGTCCAGGACCAATTCAAATTATTCATGGTCAATATAATAGGCAAGACCAGTGCTGGTGGCTGCCAGTCATAAAATGAGGGCAAACAGAAGCAAATCTCGTCCCTCACCACACAACTGACCCTAAGGATGACATATAAACGCAATCTACTTCATGTAATATTTCTTACTAAAGTTCTCAATAAGAAATTTTTGGACTAAGGGTGCCGTGAAAAATAATCTGATATTCTAGGGCGCCGTGATTCAAAAAAGTTTGGAAACCACTGAGCTAGTACTTTCATTGGATTTATGTGATCTGTGTTTTTATATCACAGCAGATTACATTGCATAGTTAAAATTTTAGAAAGCGGTTAGAAGTGGATTTATATCTGAACTATGTTAAGAACTTATAGTGATTGAGTGTGGTTTACAGACCTTACATTTGAACAACACCTTCTGCTGGAGCTGGAGGTTGCAATAAGGATGAACACGTTTCAGTAGTCCTATTTATTCAGTATAGGTTATGCTAGCCATACATTAGGAAGATATAGTTGGCTGGTTGGAAAGATAATCATTTCCTCCCACACACTGCCAGATTATCAGCCGTTTGCTCCCACGCGCTAAAAAAACGCCTAGAAACGGTCTGTCCAGCTAGTTGGGAAAATCAAACTTGTTTGATTTTCCCCAACTCCTTTCAGACTGACAAAAATTTCCCGGGTTATTGCACATGAACGCGTATCAACCTGGGAAATTGCTCAGTGTGAAAGGGTACTGAAAGATTATACCGGGTCAAGCGTCCCGGCATTTCATCCCAGGTATCGACCTGGGTTGAATACGGGATCGTCCCGGGATGTAGTGTAGTGTGAATGGGCCCTAACGGGTATTCAGTACACAGAACTGTTAAAAGGCTTCTCACTGGAGCTTTTTGGGCTCAGAAAAGATGATGTCATCATCCAGAGCCCAGGGAAGCGCCCTGGAAGTGGAGGAGACAGGCAATATGGCTACCTGGACTGATCAGGAGATCAGAGAGCTGCTCAGCATAAAGGGGGAGGCGAAAATAAAGAGACAGATAACAGGCACAGTGAAGGATGCTATTATATATAAAAACATTGCAAAGCTGCTTGAAGCCAGAGGAATTATCCATACACAACAGCAAGTTGTTAATAAAATGAAGACTTTGAAAAAGCAGTTCTTGAAGCATGTGAGCAAGAAAAAATAAGAATTTACTTACCGATAATTCTATTTCTCATAGTCCGTAGTGGATGCTGGGGACTCCGAAAGGACCATGGGGAATAGCGGCTCCGCAGGAGACTGGGAACAAAAGTAAAAAGCTTTAGGACTACCTGGTGTGCACTGGTGCCTCCCCCTATGACCCTCCTCCAAGCCTCAGTTAGGATACTGTGCCCGGACGAGCGTACACAATAAGGAAGGATTTTGAATCCCGGGTAAGACTCATACCAGCCACACCAATCACACCGTACAACTTGTGATCTGAACCCAGTTAACAGCATGATAACAGAAGGAGCCTCCGAAAAGATGGCTCACAATAACAATAACCCGATTTTTGTAACAATAACTATGTACAAGTAATGCAGACAATCCGCACTTGGGATGGGCGCCCAGCATCCACTACGGACTATGAGAAATAGAATTATCGGTAAGTAAATTCTTATTTTCTCTAACGTCCTAGTGGATGCTGGGGACTCCGAAAGGACCATGGGGATTATACCAAAGCTCCCAAACGGGCGGGAGAGTGCGGATGACTCTGCAGCACCGAATGAGAGAACTCCTGGTCCTCCTCAGCCAGGGTATCAAATTTGTAGAATTTAGCAAACGTGTTTGCCCCTGACCAAGTAGCTGCTCGGCAAAGTTGTAAAGCCGAGACCCCTCGGGCAGCCGCCCTAGATGAGCCCACTTTCCGTGTGGAATGGGCTTTTACAGATTTTGGCTGTGGCAGGCCTGCCACAGAATGTGCAAGCTGAATTGTACTACAAATCCAACGAGCAATCGTCTGCTTAGAAGCAGGAGCACCCAGCTTGTTGGGTGCATACAGGATAAACAGCGAATCAGATTTTCTGACTCCAGCCGTCCTGGAAACATATATTTTCAGGGCCCTGACTACGTCCAGCAACTTGGAATCCTCCAAGTCCCTAGTAGCCGCAGGCACCACAATAGGCTGGTTTAAGTGAAAAGCTGAAACCACCTTAGGGAGAAATTGAGGACGAGTCCTCAATTCTGCCCTGTCCGTATGAAAAATTAGGTAAGGGCTTTTATAGGATAAAGCCGCCAATTCTGAGACACGCCTGGCTGAAGCCAGGGCTAACAGCATTACCACTTTCCATGTGAGATATTTTAAGTCCACAGTGGTGAGTGGTTCAAACCAATGTGATTTTAGGAATCCCAAAACTACATTGAGATCCCAAGGTGCCACTGGAGGCACAAAAGGAGGCTGTATATGCAGTACTCCCTTGACAAACGTCTGAACTTCAGGAACAGAAGCCAGTTCTTTTTGGAAGAATATTGACAGGGCCGAAATTTGAACCTTAATGGACCCTAATTTGAGGCCCATAGACAGTCCTGTTTGCAGGAAATGCAGGAAACGACCCAGTTGAAATTCCTCTGTAGGGGCCTTCCTGGCCTCGCACCACGCAACATATTTACGCCAAATACGGTGATAATGTTGTACGGTTACATCCTTCCTGGCTTTGATCAGGGTAGGGATGACTTCATCCGGAATGCCTTTTTCCTTCAGGATCCGGCGTTCAACCGCCATGCCGTCAAACGCAGCCGCGGTAAGTCTTGGAACAGACATGGTCCCTGCTGGAGCAGGTCCTTTCTTAGAGGTAGAGGCCACGGGTCTTCCGTGAGCATCTCTTGAATTTCCGGGTACCAAGTCCTTCTTGGCCAATCCGGAGCCACGAGTATAGTCTTTACTCCTCTCCTTCTTATGATTCTCAGTACTTTTGGTATGAGAGGAAGAGGAGGGAACACATACACTGACTGGTACACCCACGGTGTTACCAGAGCGTCCACAGCTATTGCCTGAGGGTCCCTTGACCTGGCGCAATATCTGTCCAGTTTTTTGTTGAGGCGGGACGCCATCATGTCCACCTTTGGTTTTTCCCAATGGTTCACAATCATGTGGAAGACTTCTGGGTGAAGTCCCCACTCCCCCGGGTGAAGATCGTGTCTGCTGAGGAAGTCTGCTTCCCAGTTGTCCACTCCCGGAATGAACACTGCTGACAGTGCTATCACATGATTCTCCGCCCAGCGAAGAATCCTTGCCACTTACATCATTGCCCTCCTGCTTCTTGTGCCGCCCTGTCTGTTTACGTGGGCGACTGCCGTGATGTTGTCCGACTGGATCAACACCGGCTGACCCTGAAGCAGAGGTCTTGCCTGACTTAGGGCATTGTAAATGGCCCTTAGTTCCAGGATATTTATGTGAAGTGACGTTTCCATGCTTGACCACAAGCCCTGGAAATTTCTTCCCTGTGTGACTGCTCCCCAGCCTCTCAGGCTGGCATCCGTGGTCACCAGGACCCAATCCTGAATGCCGAATCTGCGGCCCTCTAGGAGATGAGCACTCTGTAACCACCACAGGAGAGACACCCTTGTCCTTGGAGACAGGGTTATCCGCTGATGCATTTGAAGATGCGATCCGGACCATTTGTCCAGCAGATCCCACTGAAAAGTTCTTGCGTGGAATCTGCCAAATGGAATCGCTTCGTAAGAAGCCACCATCTTTCCCAGGACCCTTGTGCATTGATGTACTGACACTTGGCCTGGTCTTAGGAGGTTCCTGACTAGGTCGGATAACTCCTTTGCCTTCTCCTCCGGGAGAAACACCTTTTTCTGTACTGTGTCCAGAATCATCCCTAGGAACAGCAGACGTGTCGTCTGAATCAGCTGCGATTTTGGAATATTTAGAATCCATCCGTGCTGTCGTAGTACTACTTGAGATAGTGCTACTCCGACCTCTAACTGTTCTCTGGACCTTGCCCTTATCAGGAGATCGTCCAAGTAAGGGATAATTAAGACGCCTTTTCTTCGAAGAAGAATCATCATTTCGGCCATTACCTTGGTAAAGACCCGGGGTGCCGTGGACAATCCAAACGGCAGCGTCTGAAACTGATAGTGACAGTTCTGTACCACAAACCTGAGGTACCCTTGGTGAGAAGGGCAAATTGGGACATGGAGGTAAGCATCCTTGATGTCCAGAGACACCATATAGTCCCCTTCTTCCAGGTTCGCTATCACTGCTCTGAGTGACTCCATCTTGAACTTGAACCTTTTTATGTAAGTGTTCAAGGATTTCAGATTTAAAATGGGTCTCACCGAGCCGTCCGGCTTCGGTACCACAAACAGCGTGGAATAATACCCCTTTCCCTGTTGTAGGAGGGGTACCTTGATTATCACCTGCTGGGAATACAGCTTGTGAATGGCTTCCAATACCGCCTCCCTGTCGGGGGGAGACGTTGGTAAAGCAGACTTCAGGAACCGGCGAGGGGGAGACGTCTCGAATTCCAATTTGTACCCCTGAGATACTACCTGCAGGATCCAGGGGTCCACTTGCGAGTGAGCCCACTGCGCGCTGAAATTCTTGAGACGGGCCCCCACCGTGCCTGAGTCCGCTTGTAAGGCCCCAGCGTCATGCTGAGGACTTGGCAGAAGCGGGGGAGGGCTTCTGTTCGTGGGAAGAGGCTGTCTGCTGCAGTCTTTTTCCCCTTCCTCTGCCCCGGGGCAGATATGAGTGGCCTTTTGCCCGCTTGCCCTTATGGGGACGAAAGGACTGAGCCTGAAAAGACGGTATCTTTTTCTGCTGCGAGGTGACTTGGGGTAAAAAGGTGGATTTTCCAGCCGTTGCCGTGGCCACCAGGTCCGATAGACCGACCCCAAATAACTCCTCCCCTTTATACGGCAATACTTCCATATGCCGTTTGGAATCCGCATCCCCTGACCACTGTCGCGTCCATAATCCTCTTCTGGCAGAAATGGACATCGCACTTACTCTTGATGCCAGAGTGCAAATATCCCTCTGTGCATCTCGCATATATAGAAATGCATCCTTTAAATGCTCTATAGTCAATAATATATTGTCCCTGTCCAGGGTATCCATATTTTCAGTCAGGGAATCCGACCAAGCCACCCCAGCACTGCACATCCAGGCTGAGGCGATTGCTGGTCGCAGTATAATACCAGTATGTGTGTATATACTTTTAAGGATATTTTTCCAGCTTCCTATCAGCTGGTTCCTTGAGGGCGGCCGTATCAGGGGACGGTAACGCCACTTGTTTTGATAAGCGTGTGAGCGCCTTATCTACGCTAGGGGGGGTTTCCCAACGCGCCCTAACCTCTGGCGGGAAAGGGTATAATGCCAATAACTTTTTAGAAATTAGCAGTTTTTTATCGGGGGAAACCCACGCTTCATCACACACCTCATTTAATTCATCTGATTCGGGAAAAACTACGGGTAGTTTTTTCACACCCCACATAATACCCTTTTTTGTGGTACTTGTAGTATCAGAAATGTTCAAAACCTCCTTCATTGCCGTGATCATGTAACGTGTGGCCCTACTGGAAAATACGTTTGTTTCCTCACCGTCGACACTGGAGTCAGTGTCCGTGTCTGGGTCTGTGTCGACCACCTGAGGTAACGGGCGCTTTAGAGCCCCTGACGGTGTTTGAGACGCCTGTACAGGTATTAACTGATTTGCCGGCTGTCTCATGTCGTCAACAGTCTTTTGTAAAGTGCTGACACTATCACGTAATTCTTTCCATAAGACCATCCAGTCAGGTGTCGACTCCCTAGGGGGTGACATCACTAACAGAGGCAATTGCTCCGCCTCCACACCATTTTCCTCCTCATACATGTCGACACAGCGTACCGACACACAGCACACACACAGGGAATGCTCTGATAGAGGACAGGACCCCACTAGCCCTTTGGGGAGACAGAGGGAGAGTTTGCCAGCACACACCAGAGCGCTATATATATACAGGGATAACCTTATATAAGTGTTTTTCCCTAATATAGCTGCTGTATATATTTATATGCCAATTTAGTGCCCCCCCTCTCTTGTTTTACCCTGTTTCTGTAGTGCAGGACTGCAGGGGAGAGTCAGGGAGCCTTCCTCCAACGGAGCTGTGAGGAAAAAATGGCGCCAGTGTGCTGAGGAGATAGGCTCCGCCCCTTTTTCGGCGGCCTTTCTCCCGCTTTTTTATGTAAAAATAGGCAGGGGTTAAATACATCCATATAGCCCAGGAGCTCTATGTGATGTATTTTTTGCCAAAAAAGGTGTTTTTATTGCGTCTCAGGGCGCCCCCCCCCCCAGCGCCCTGCACCCTCAGTGACCGGAGTGTGAAGTGTGCTGTGCGCTACCTTAGTGAAGACAGGACGTCTTCTGCCGCCGATTTTCCGGACCTCTTCAGTCTTCTGGCTCTGTAAGGGGGACGGCGGCGCGGCTCCGGGACCCATCCATGGCTGGGCCTGTGATCGTCCCTCTGGAGCTAATGTCCAGTAGCCTAAGAAGCCCAATCCACTCTGCACGCAAGTGAGTTCGCTTCTTCTCCCCTTAGTCCCTCGATGCAGTGAGCCTGTTGCCAGCAGGTCTCACTGAAAATAAAAAAACCTATTTAAACTTTTACTCTAAGCAGCTCAGGAGAGCCACCTAGATTGCACCCTTCTCGTTCGGGCACAAAATCTTAACTGAGGCTTGGAGGAGGGTCATAGGGGGAGGAGCCAGTGCACACCAGGTAGTCCTAAAGCTTTTTACTTTTGTGCCCAGTCTCCTGTGGAGCCGCTATTCCCCATGGTCCTTTCGGAGTCCCCAGCATCCACTAGGACGTTAGAGAAATGTCCATTTCTAATGACATACATATGTATGTGCAGGGATTTCCCGGGATCAGTGTAAACGGGGATGTTCCAGGTCGATCACAGGTCTAAGTGCAGTGTGAAAAGGGACATTCCCGGGTTGTGTCCCGGGATGCGTCCAGGAACACATTCCCGGGTGTGACCCGGTCTTGTCTGTGTGAAAGGGGTATAATCGTTCAGGTGTAGGGGGAACTTCCCACCCAACTGAACGATAAACAGGCGGACACTGGCCAGCAGTGTCCGCCTACTTCTGTCACACTGCCTGCGGGTGACCCCAGGATACCCGGCAGCGGCAGCACTGAGCAGGAGCCGGGAGGAGGTTCAGGGGCAGCTGTGGCAGTTCATCACTGCTGCTGAGCTGCCCCTGTGACACCAGGATCCCACCTGCGATCGCGGCTCCCCCGCACCTAACCCGCGATCCCAGCACTCCAGCACACCACCCGAGGTGACTGCCCCCCCCCCTGCGATCGTGTCAACCCACCCACATTCACTGCCCCCGCGATCACAGCTCTCCCGCACCCCACCCCCTCCATTAGTAATAGTGTGATTTGATTAAAATCGATATTTTCCCCCCTTTGCACATCTGGATAATACTAGAAAGGGGAAGCATTGAGAACCCCTTTTTATTTAAGGATTTATCTTCTCCAATACGCAAGCAAACTGTGTCCTCTCTTATTAGACGGATAGACAAACTTTCTATTTAAAGATCTGTCCTCGTAAGCACACAGTAAACTGTACCCTCTTACCTAGCAGATGGATAGGAAAACAGTATGGAGTGTGTATTCTAGGCAGCAGCAGCAACATTTATTATGTAATGTAACAGTACGGCAACAAATAGATACATGTATCGTTTTCCATCCTCTCAGAGGAAACTAATGCTACTTATGTTGTAAGTTTTACTCATCTCAGCACATATTGACACATAAGATACGAACGTGTGTTTCTCTAGCTGAGCATTTGAAATATACTCTGCAGCAAAAATAGTAGCAACAGAATAATAATTCTTAAAGGTCTTTAAGCATAAGAGATATCCAGTAGGTAGATGCTAGAATCAAGTGGGCTAAGGGACCTTTTCTGTAAGGGGGAGGAGTTACGATGCAAGGGGGAGGAGCTAGGCCAGCGGGATAGTTCCTCTACTATCCACGCCACCAACTATTACCTTTAGTAATTAGGTGGTGAGCGAAGCGAGCCACCGTGCCCGAAGCGTGGCGAGCGAAGCGAGCCCGCGAGGGTACTTTTCGGGTACCCTGTTCGCCTGTAGCTCCTCCCCCTGGTGACGTAGCTCCTCCCCTCAAGACGTCACAAGGTCCCTTCAGCCCCTCCAATATAGAACCAACCATATCCAGTATAGTATAATATAAGGATACACCACTCTTCCCTTACATACTTTGTATATGGATTTCATTGAGTCATGTAACCTCTGGGAATGAATACATATTGTTGATTATCATAAACACAGTTACTATTCTATATATGATCCATATGGCACTCACCTCATCTGCATTATAGACGTGATAATAAGGAACATGGTCAGCAGATAAGGTAATTACATGTGACACACAAGCCCATAGTGGCATAACAGTACCATCTATTAGAGAGGAGCAATTCTCCATGGATAATCCGATGTTTAATTACTAATCTGCGCAATAGACAGTCAGTGTCAGCGGATAAAGTAATGTTGATAAACTGTACAATAGGAGAGTCATGTCACGTATTCATCATACGTAGACCCGTATGGTCCAATTCCATCAATAAATATAGAAACATTATTTATTTATTTTCAAACACTTTAAGGAGCTTTTTGCCAATACTCACTCCTTCATGCACTGTACAATAGATATGACTATATGTCATTGTTAGCTGTGCGGCATAATTTTAATTGTGGGTACTACGGAGTGGCCATGCCCCTTCCCCGCAAGATAACGCCCCTTTCTGGGGGTGCATGCCTTTGGCGCTCACTACTCCTTTTTATATTTTTAAATAACTATTCAAAGCATACAGAAGTAGGCAGGCACTGTCCACCTACTTCTGTGACATCACAAGTTGGAGAGAAGTTGGCTGGTCTGCTGAAAAGTTGGTTAGATGTGTGGAGCACTGTTTTAGTTGGACAGACAAGTTGGACGGTTGGAGGTTTGGAGAGTTGGAGAAAAGTTGGTCTGATGTATGGCTAGCTTTAGGACGCCAGTCCTTTAGGAAGCTCCAGTGCCTAGTATATGAAGAAGTGGCTAGTTATAAAGTGGCAGATTAAAATCAATAGCAGCATTATACCTGCGTTAAACCGGGCTGGGTACGTGTGACCGGCGGTCAGGAGACTGATGGTCACAATACCGACGGTGAGGTTCCGGGAAAGAGCGCAAAGAAGCCCCTTGCAGGTTCGCTATGGGTGTCGTGGACACCCACGTGTGGGAATAGTCCCTGTTGGTCGGCATGGCGACTGGAGGGATTTTCAGATGCCGGTATCCTGGCGTCTGTATTCTGACCCCGCCGCTCACATAACCGCATCCCGTTAAACAAAAGCAAAACAGAAGACAAACAAACCAACATTACTACAGAAGGACTGCGTTACAACCACAAAGCTCAGAGTCATTATGTGGGCTCTCCCCACCTCTGCCATGAGAACTCCAGGAGCAGGCTTCCCACCCTTTCAGCTGAGAACATCAGGTCTGCCTCTAGGCCTAAACCTCAAGATAAGCAGGGAGCTATGGGGAGAGAGCACCAGGACCAGGCTTAGCAGGGACAATTCCATGGGACTTGAGTGTGCTCCCCCCATTCTCATACCCACCGTTCTTCTCCCATGAGACCACGACATTCCTAATTTTATCAAATAATGATATCCTAATTTCCCCCTTCCATTGGCTTCTTGTAAATGTTTTCTTACTACGTGTGTTTTCTTTTCTCTCCACCACCCCACTGTGTGCTTTTCCTGTAATACGTACCTCCACTGTTTGCACACCCTGTGAGTGTGACCTACACAGTGCACCCTAGATGGTGGCCTTGGATGGTACCATTTCGAGGGCAGAATGTTCTTCATGTGTACTACTACTACTACTACTACTACTCCTGTATCAGTTTTCCCATGTCTGCACTGGGCCCTTGTATGGTTCACTTCCTACAGTGTAACCTTCATAGTGCGCCCAACATGGCTGCCTCATCTGGTACACTTCTTGATGGTATGAAAAATACATGGACCTGGTGGTTACTCCGAGCGTTAAGACATTACAACCACCCCATTTTGTGTCATCTCTTCTAGGAATAGACTATTCCACCCAGGGTAATGCTATGCAGTGCGCCCAAGATGGCTGACTCACCAGGTACCTCGTGAGGGTGAAATACACAACCCTTGGAAGTTGTTACCTAAAACGCCTACACCAATTCTTGCATTATGCTTATGTGTGCTCAAGGTTTTCTTTTATGTCTGTGTGGCTTGTCAATTGCTGTTTTACATAAATCTTCTGTGTTATGTGCATGGTTTTTGATGTCTGTAAAGAGTCTTGAGTCCTGTTGGAGAAAGAGCGCTATATAAATAAAATTATTATTATTATTATTACTTTGCATCTCATGGCTCAGTGACATTACGAGGTCTTAGTACATGGATGTACTTATAAACAGGACCACAAAATATTTGCTCCAAATTGTTTGTGACATTTACACGAAGAGTAACGCAGTTCATAAAAAAGAAATACAACCTGAGAATCAGTGCAACAGGGCTCTTCCCACTTGTGAGTGTCCACGACACCCATAAAGTGGGAAAAGATCCTGTGGTGAGCGCAACGAGCCCGCAGGGAACTCTGCGCTTTCCCCACTGCCGTCATTCTGGCGGACAGGATGCCGCTGTCGGGATATTGACAGCTGGCATTCCGTCCGCTGGTCATTCGTATGTATTCCATCTTATCGGAGCTTCAAAACCGTAGTACAGTGCTCAAAAAACACCTCAACCACCTCAGTTTTACATGGAGCTTAAAATATAGTACACAAAGACGTCAGTGACATTATAAAGACGAAACAGCAGCTAATTACAAAATAGGACAAGACTTCAAAGGCAACATCCTGCAAATATGAAGGGATTATTTAATTTATTTTTTTTATATACGGTATATAAATACAGAACAAGAGAAAGGCCAAAAAAAGCATAAAACATGGGCTACAATAGAGCACTTTACTTGTGGAACAACAGAAAATAAAAGTACCATCTGGTCAGAACACAACATGGAAAGCAGAATGCTGACAAGAGAGAATGTGATCCTTCCTAGAATCAAAATGTTATGACTTTACCTGTTCTATCTGGAGAACACAAATATAATACGCAACACACTGTATTCAATAAAAGGGCCAAACAGTAGTAAAACATTGTTGCTCACATCCTCAGAGTGGTGAGAAATAATAAGAATTTACTCACCGGTAATTCTATTTCTCGTAGTCCGTAGTGGATGCTGGGAACTCCGTAAGGACCATGGGGAATAGCGGGCTCCGAAGGAGACTGGGCACTCTAAGAAAGAATTAGGACTACCTGGTGTACACTGGCTCCTCCCTCTATGCCCCTCCTCCAGACCTCAGTTAGGGAAACTGTGCCCGGAAGAGCTGACACAATAAGGAAAGAATTTGGAATCCCGGGTAAGACTCATACCAGCCACACCAATCACACCGTACAACTCGTGATACTATACCCAGTGAACAGTATGAACAACAACTGAGCCTCTCGAATAGATGGCTCCAAACAATAACCCTTTAGTTAGGCAATAACTATATACAAGTATTGCAGACAATCCGCACTTGGGATGGGCGCCCAGCATCCACTACGGACTACGAGAAATAGAATTACCGGTGAGTAAATTCTTATTTTCTCTGACGTCCTAGTGGATGCTGGGAACTCCGTAAGGACCATGGGGATTATACCAAAGCTCCCAAACGGGCGGGAGAGTGCGGATGACTCTGCAGCACCGAATGAGCAAACTCAAGGTCCTCCTCAGCCAGGGTATCAAACTTGTAGAAGTTTGCAAACGTGTTTGAACCCGACCAAGTAGCAGCTCGGCAAAGTTGTAAAGCCGAGACCCCTCGGGCAGCCGCCCAAGAAGAGCCCACCTTCCTCGTGGAATGGGCTTTTACAGATTTAGGATGCGGCAGTCCAGCCGCAGAATGTGCACGTTGAATCGTGCTACAGATCCAGCGAGCAATAGTCTGCTTTGAAGCAGGAGCACCCAGCTTGTTGGGTGCATACAGGATAAATAGCGAGTCAGTTTTTCTGACTCTAGCCGTCCTGGAAACATATATTTTCAGGGCCCTGACTACGTCCAGCAACTTGGAATCCTCCAAGTCCCGAGTAGCCGCAGGCACCACAATAGGTTGGTTCACATGAAAAGCGGATACCACCTTAGGAAGGAATTGGGAACGAGTCCTCAATTCCGCCCTATCCATATGAAAAATCAGATAAGGGCTTTTACATGACAAAGCCGCCAATTCTGATACACGCCTGGCCGACGCCAAGGCCAACAGCATGACCACCTTCCACTTGAGGTACTTTATCTCCACGGTTTTAAGTGGCTCAAACCAATGTGACTTTAGGAAATCCAACACCACGTTGAGATCCCAAGGTGCCACTGGGGGCACAAAAGGGGGCTGAATATGCAGCACTCCCTTTACAAAAGTCTGAACTTCAGGCAGTGAAGCCAGTTCTTTTTGGAAGAAAATCGACAGAGCCGAAATCTGGACCTTAATGGAACCCAATTTTAGGCCCATAGTCACCCCTGACTGTAGGAAGTGCAGAAATCGACCTAGCTGAAATTCCTCCGTTGGGGCCTTCATGGCCTCACACCAAGCAACATATTTCCGCCATATGCGGTGATAATATTTTGCGGTCACATCTTTCCTAGCTTTAATCAGTGTAGGAATGACTTCCTCCGGAATGCCCTTTTCTTTTAGGATCCGGTGTTCAACCGCCATGCCGTCAAACGCAGCCGCGGTAAGTCTTGGAACAGACAGGGCCCCTGCTGCAGCAGGTCCTGTCTGAGCGGCAGAGGCCATGGGTTCTCTGAGATCATTTCTTGAAGTTCTGGGTACCAAGCTCTTCTTGGCCAATCCGGAACCACGAGTATAGTTCTTACTCCTCTCCATCTTATTATTCTCAGTACCTTGGGTATGAGAGGCAGAGGAGGGAACACATAAACCGACTGGTACACCCACGGTGTCACTAGAGCGTCCACAGCTATCGCCTGAGGGTCCCTTGACATGGCACAATATCTTTTTAGTTTTTTGTTGAGGCGGGACGCCATCATGTCCACCTGTGGCCTTTCCCAACGGTTTACAATCATTTTGAAGACTTCTGGATGAAGTCCCCACTCTCCCGGGTGGAGGTCGTGTCTGCTGAGGAAGTCTGCTTCCCAGTTGTCCACTCCCGGAATGAACACTGCTGACAGTGCTATCACGTGATTTTCTGCCCATCGGAGAAACCTTGTGGCTTCTGCCATCGCCAACCTGCTTCTTGTGCCGCCCTGTCGGTTTACATGGGCTACCGCCGTGATGTTGTCTGACTGGATCAGCACCGGCTGGTGTTGAAGCAGGGGTCTTGCCTGACTTAGGGCATTGTAAATGGCCCTTAGTTCCAGAATATTTATGTGTAGGGAAGTCTCCTGGCTTGACCATAGTCCTTGGAAGTTTCTTCCCTGTGTGAGTGCCCCCCAGCCTCGAAGGCTGGCATCCGTGGTCACCAGGACCCAGTCCTGTATGCCAAATCTGCGGCCCTCTAGAAGATGAGCACTCTGCAGCCACCACAGCAGAGAAACCCTGGTCCTTGGAGACAGGGTTATCAGCCGATGCATCTGAAGATGCGATCCGGACCACTTGTCCAACAGATCCCACTGAAAGATCCTTGCATGGAACCTGCCAAATAGAATTGCTTCGTAGGAAGCTACCATCTTTCCCAGGACTCGCATGCAGTGATGCACCGACACTTGTTTTGGTTTCAGGAGGTCTCGGACTAGAGATGACAACTCCTTGGCTTTCTCCTCCGGGAGAAACACTTTTTTCTGGTCTGTGTCCAGAACCATCCCCAGGAACAGTAGACGCGTTGTAGGAACCAACTGCGACTTTGGAATATTCAGAATCCAGCCGTGCTGTTGTAGCACTTCCCGAGATAGTGCTACGCCGACCAACAACTGCTCCCTGGACCTCGCCTTTATAAGGAGATCGTCCAAGTACGGGATAATTAAAACTCCCTTTTTCCGAAGGAGTATCATCATTTCGGCCATTACCTTGGTAAATACCCTTGGTGCCGTGGACAGACCAAACGGCAACGTCTGGAATTGGTAATGACAGTCCTGTACCACAAATCTGAGGTACTCCTGGTGAGGAGGGTAAATGGGGACATGCAGGTAAGCATCCTTGATGTCCAGTGATACCATGTAATCCCCTTCGTCCAGGCTTGCAATAACCGCCCTGAGCCATTCCATTTTGAACTTGAACCTTCTTATATAAGTGTTCAAGGATTTCAAATTTAAAATGGGTCTCACCGAACCATCCGGTTTCGGTACCACAAACATTGTGGAATAGTAACCCCGTCCTTGTTGAAGGAGGGGTACCTTGATTATCACCTGCTGAGAATACAGCATGTGAATTGCCTCCAGCACTGCCTCCCTGTCTAGGGGAGCTGTTGGCAAGGCTGATTTGAGGAAACGGCGAGGGGGAGACGTCTCGAATTCCAGCTTGTACCCCTGAGATACCACTTGTAGAATCCAGGGATCCACCCGTGAGCGAGCCCACTGGTCGCTGAAGTTCCGGAGACGGGCCCCCACCGCACCTGGCTCCGCCCGTGGAGCCCCAGCGTCATGCGGTGGACTTAGAGGAAGCGGGAGAGGACTTTTGTTCTTGGGAAGTGGCTGTATGGTGCAGCTTTTTCCCTCTACCTCTGGGCAGAAAGGACGCGCCTTTAACCTGCTTGCCTTTCTGGGGCCGAAAGGACTGTACCTGATAATACGGTGCTTTCTTTGGTTGGCTGTGAGGGAACATAGGGTAAAAATGTCGACTTCCCAGCTGTTGCTGTGGAAACGAGGTCCGAGAGACCGTCCCCAAACAATTCCTCACCTTTGTAAGGCAAAACCTCCATGTGCCTTTTAGAATCTGCATCACCTGTCCACTGCCGAGTCCACAATCCTCTCTGGCAGAAATGGACATTGCATTAATTCTAGATGCCAGCCGGCAAATATCCCTCTGTGCATCTCTCATGTATAAGACTGCGTCTTTAATATGCTCTATGGTTAGCAATATAGTGTCCCTGTCGAGGGTATCAATGTTATCAGACAGGGAATCTGACCACGCAGCAGCAGCACTGCACATCCATGCTGAAGCAATAGCCGGTCTCAGTATAATACCTGAGTGTGTATATACAGACTTCAGGATAGCCTCCTGCTTTCTATCTGCAGGCTGCTTTAAGGCGGCCGTATCCTGAGACGGTAGTGCCACCTTCTTTGACAAGCGTGTGAGCGCTTTATCCACCCTAGGGGATGTCTCCCAACGTATCCTGTCCTCTGGCGGGAAAGGGTACGCCATTAGCAACTTTTTAGAAATCACTAATTTCTTATCGGGGGAAGCCCACGCTTCTTCACACACTTCATTCAACTCATCAGATGGGGGAAAAACCACTGGTTGCTTTTTCTGACCAAACATAATACCCTTTTTTGTGGTACCTGGGTTATTGTCAGAAATGTGCAACACATTTTTCATTGCCGTAATCATGTAACGGGTGGCTCTGTTGGAATGTACACTAGTCTCATCGTCGTCGACACTGGAGTCAGTATCCGTGTCGACATCTGTGTCAGCCATCTGAGGTAGTGGGCGTTTTTGAGCCCCTGATGGCTTTTGAGACGCCTGGGCAGGCACGGGCTGAGAAGCCGGCTGTCCCACATCTGCTATGTCGTCAAACCTTTTATGTAAGGAGTTAACACTGTCGCGTAATTCCTTCCACATATCCATCCACTCAGGTGTCGACCCCGCAGGGGGTGACATCACATTTATCGGCACCTGCTCCGCCTCCACATAAGCCTCCTCATCAAACATGTCAACACAGCCGTACCGACACACCGCACACACACAGGGAGTGCTCTGACTGAGGACAGGACCCCACAAAGTCCTTTGGGGAGACAGAGAGAGAGTATGCCAGCACACACCACAGCGCTATATAATGCAGGGAGTTACACTACACAAGTGATTTACCCTATAGCCGCTATATATATATATATATATATATATATATATATATATATATATATATAGTATTTGCGCCTAAATTTAGTGCCCCCCCTCTCTTTTTTACCCTATTGAGCCTGGAAACTGCAGGGGAGAGCCTGGAGAGCGTCCTTACAGCGGAGCTGTGAGAGGAAATGGCGCTAGTGTGCTGAGGGAGATAGCCCCGCCCCTTTTTCGGCAGACTTCTCCCGCTTTTATAATAATAATAATGTGGCAGGGGTATTTTACACATATATAGCTTCTTAGGCTATATTATGTGTGATTAGCCACTTTGAGGTACTCTAATTGCTGCCCAGGGCGCCCCCCCCCCCCCAGCGCCCTGCACCCATCAGTGACCGGAGTATGTGGTGTGCACAGGGAGCAATGGCGCACAGCTGCAATGCTGTGCGCTACCTTAATGAAGACCGGAGTCTTCAGCCGCCGATTTCCGTGAAGATCTTCATGCTTCTGGCTCTGCAAGGGGGACGGCGGCGCGGCTCCGGGACCGGACGACCGAGGCTGGGCCTGTGTTCGATCCCTCTGGAGCTAATGGTGTCCAGTAGCCTAGAAGCCCAAGCTAGCTGCAAGCAGGTAGGTTCGCTTCTCTCCCCTAAGTCCCTCGTTGCAGTGAGTCTGTTGCCAGCAGATCTCACTGAAAATAAAAAACCTAATAAATACTTTCTTTACTAGAAGCTCAGGAGAGCCCCTAGTGTGCAACCAGCTCGAGCCGGGCACAGATTCTAACTGAGGTCTGGAGGAGGGGTATAGAGGGAGGAGCCAGTGCACACCAGGTAGTCCTAATTCTTTCTTAGAGTGCCCAGTCTCCTTCGGAGCCCGCTATTCCCCATGGTCCTTACGGAGTTCCCAGCATCCACTAGGACGTCAGAGAAAAATAATATCCAGAAGCGCAAGCAGCCACATGCCACGCAAGGTCCAGAAAGGGAATATGCAACTAACTAAATCTGATCAAAATCCATCACACTGTGATACAATAATACACAAATAAGCACAACCTACTGAACTGAAACATTTCCCATCACAGAGTAAACTTGTACATGTTTACATTTTGTTGTGTCATGTTTTTACTTTATATTTGTTTGTTGTTTTTGAACACTTCTAGTTTTATTTCAGTTGAAAGTTTTGTCTCCATGATGTTTGCAGTGCGATTTATAAATGCGTTAAGGGAAACCACATCTGTACTGCAATAAGTCTATGTATGCGTCTGATAGCAGTACGTGCTTGTATGCTGCTATCCAGGAGTGGATCGGTGCAGGAGGGACTTGCCTTTGGAGCTTCCATACCATCTGCGGTGGTGCTGTGCTTTCAAGCCCGGGACCTTCTCTTTGCTTTAAAAATAAGCTTAGCCCACCGCACCCCATAAGATTGGTGACATACACTATACACCTAAAACCCGCACTGACACTTTATGGACTACACTGTGATATTTTTTTTACGTTTTTTTAATGTATTTTCAATGTTTGTGAATGAAAATTAAGCGTTTGCATATCCACTTTATTTTTTAATAAATTGTGGTACCAAATTTCTTCATCCTGAGGAAGCCTGCGGTGCCAGGCGAAACTAGTTGATTGCGGAGCTATTGGATATGTCTGCCGGCAGACACCTGTTCCAGTAACCATCCTGCTTTTTAAAGTAAGTGTCTTGTATTTTTGGACATTTTCCCATAAAGGAGTTTAGGATTTTGGCCCAATGTGCTGATCTCCACTCTGGAAGGACTTTACAGTGAATAGCTGACATCAATCAAGACGTTTTGGACTTATTCCTTATACGATAAGGGACTGTGATACAGCTATCACATATATATGCCTGCATTTACCAAAGGGACTCCAAACAATACAGTTATTATACACATATATATGTCTATATTTACCTGAGGAATATAAACTCCCATCCAGTGAATAAATCGCTATTCTAGCGTATCACTGGTATTCTTATATGTTAATTGTTGTGTGTGTTTGTTTTGTGTATACCGGTATTAGGATCACTTTAGGGAATAAGATATCCTTGGAAAAGTGTTTTTTATGTGTCAATAAAACATTATATTTTAACTATCATTGTTTGTATGAATATTATCTCTTGAGCCCATACTGCCACTAAATAATTATTCTATACCTAACAACATTAGCGCTGGGAGAAATCCTTTTCTTTCTACCAAATTTCTTCAGTATCACTTTTTGCCTAATAAGGAAAGTATCCGATTAGAAAAATAATAAGATTTTACTTACCGATAAATCTATTTCTCGTAGTCCGTAGTGGATGCTGGGGACTCCGTCAGGACCATGGGGATATAGCGGCTCCGCAGGAGACAGGGCACAATAATAAAAGCTTTAGGATCAGGTGGTGTGCACTGGCTCCTCCCCCTATGACCCTCCTCCAAGCCTCAGTTAGGATACTGTGCCCGGACGAGCGTGCATAATAAGGAAGGATATTGAATCCCGGGTAAGACTCATACCAGCCACACCAATCACACCGTACAACCTGTGATCTGAACCCAGTTAACAGTATGATCTCAACGAAGGAGCCTCTGAAAAGATGGCTCACAACAAGAATAACCCGATTTTTGTAACAATAACTATGTACAAGTATTGCAGACAATCAGCACTTGGGATAGGCGCCCAGCATCCACTACGGACTACGAGAAATAGATTTATCGGTAAGTAAAATCTTATTTTCTCTGACGTCCTAGTGGATGCTGGGGACTCCGTCAGGACCATGGGGATTATACCAAAGCTCCCAAACGGGCGGGAGAGTGCGGATGACCCTGCAGCACCGAATGAGAGAACTCCATGTCCTCCTCAGCCAGGGTATCAAATTTGTAGAATTTAGCAAACGTGTTTTCCCCTGACCAAGTAACTGCTCGGCAAAGTTGTAAAGCCGAGACCCCTCGGGCAGTCGCCCAAGATGAGCCCCCTTCCTTTTGGAATGGGCTTTTACCGATTTTGGCTGTGGCAGGCCTGCCACAGAATGTGTAAACTGAATTGTATTACAAATCCAGCGAGCAATCGTCTGCTTAGAAGCAGGAGCACCCATCTTGTTGGGTGCATACAGGCTAAACAGCGAGTCAGATTTTCTGACTCCAGCCTTCCTGGAAACATATTTTTCAGGGCCCTGACAACGTCAAGTAACTTGGAGTCCTCCAAGTCCCTAGTACCCGCAGGTACCACAATAGGTTGGTTCATGTGAAAAACAGAAAACACCTTAAGGAGAAATTGAGGACGAGTCCTCAATTCTGCCCTGTCAGAATGAAAAATTAAGTAAGGGCTTTATATATGATAAAGCCGCCAATTCTGACACACGCCTGGCTGAAGCCAGGGCTAATAGCATCGTCACCTTCCATGTGAGATATTTTAAGTCCACAGTGGTGAGTGGTTCAAACCAATGTGACTTTAGGAAACTCAAAACAACATTGAGATCCCAAGGTGCCACTGGGGCACAAAAGGAGGCTGTATATGCAGTACCCCTTTTACAAACATCTGAACGTCAGGCACTAAAGCCAGTTCTTTCTGGAAGAAATTCGACAGGGCCGAAATTTGAACCTTAATGGACCCTAATTTTAGGCCCATAGACAGTCCTGTTTTCAGGAAATGTAGGAAACGACCCAGTTGGAATTCCTCTGTAGGGGCCTTCTTGGCCCCACACCACGCAACATATCTTCGCCAAATGCGGTGAAAATGTTTTGCGGTTACATCCTTCCTGTCTTCGACCAGGGTAGGGATGACTTCATCTGGAATGCCCTTTCAGGATCCGGCGTTCAACCGCCATGCCGTCAAACGCGGCCGCGGTAAGTCTTGGAACAGACAAGGCCCCTGCTGGAGCAGGTCCTTTCTTAAAGGTAGAGGCCACGGGTCTTCCGTGAACATCTCTTGAAGTTTCGGGTACCAAGTCCTTCTTGGCCAATCCGGAACCACGAGTATCATTCTTACTCATCTCCCTCTTATGATTCTCAGTACTTTTTGTATGAGAGGCATAGGAGGGAACACATACTCTGACTGGTACATCCACAGTGTTACCAGAGCGTCCACCGCTATTGCCTGAGGGTCCCTTGACCTGGCGCAATATCTAGTTTTTTGTTCAGGCGGGACGCCATCATGTCCACCTTTGGTTTTTCACAACGGTTTACAATCATGTGGAAGACTTCCCGATGAAGTCCCCACTCTCCCGGGTGGAGGTCATGCCTGCTGAGGAAGTCTGCTTCCCAGTTTTCCACTCCCGGAATGAACACTGCTGAGAGTGTTATCACATGATTTTTCGCCCAGCGAAGAATCCTTGCAGTTTCTGCCATTTCCCTCCTGCTTCTTGTGCCGCCCTGTCTGTTTACGTGGGCGACTGCCGTGATGTTGTCCCACTGGATCAATACCGGCTGACCTTGAAGCAGAGGTCTTGCTAAGCTTAGAGCATTGTAAATTGCCCTTAGCTCCAGTATATTTATGTGGAGAGAAGTCTCCAGACTCGATCACACTCTCTGGAAATTTTTTCCTTGTGTGACTGCTCCCCAGCCACTCAGGCTGGCATCCGTGGTCACCAGGACCCAGTCCTGAATGCCAAATCTGCGGCCCTTTCATAGATGAGCACTCTGCAGCCACCGCAGAAGAAACACCCTTGTCCTTGGAGACAGGGTTATCCGCTGATGCATCTGAAGATGCGATCCGGACCATTTTTCCAGCAGATCCCACGTAAAGGTTCTTGCGTGAAATCTACCGAATGGGATCGCTTTGTAAGAAACCACCATTTTTCACAGGATCCTTGTGCAATGATGCACTGATACTTTTCCTGGTTTTAGGAGGTTCCTGACTAGCTCGGATAACTCCCTGGCTTTCTTCTCCGGGAGAAAACATCCTTTTCTGGACTGTGTCCAGAATCATCCCTAGGAACAGTAGACGTGTCGTCGGAAAAAACTGCGATTTTGGAATATTTAGAATCCACTCGTGCTGTCGTAGAACTACTTAAGATAGTGCTACTCCGACCTCCAACTGTTCTCTGGACCTTGCCCTTATCAGGAAAGCGTCCATATTTCTTTTAAGAAGAATCATCATTTCGGCCATTACCTTGGTAAAGACCCGGGGTGCCGTGGACAATCCAAACGGCAGCGTCTGAACTGATAGTGACAGTTCTGTACCACGAACCTGAGGTACCCTTGGTGAGAAGGGCAAATTTGGACATGTAGGTAAGCGTCCCTGATATCCAGTGACACCATATCGTCCCCTTCTTCCTGGTTCGCTATCACTGCTCTGAGTGACTCCATCTTGATTTGAACGCTTGTATGTAAGTGTTCAAATATTTCAGATCTCACCTAGCCGTCTGGCTTCAGTACCACAATATAGTGTGGAATAATACCCCTTCCCTTGTTGTAGAAGGAGTACTTTGATTATCACCTGCTGGGAATACAGCCTGTGAATTGTTCCCAATACTGCCTCCCTGTCGGAGGGAGACGTTGGTAAAGCAGACTTCAGGAACTTGTGAGGGGGAGACGTCTCGAATTTCCAATGTACACCTGGGATACTACGTGTAGGATCCAGGAGTCCACTTGTGAGTGAGCCCACTGCGTGCTGAAACTCTTGAGATGACCCCCTACCGCACCTGAGTCCGCTTGTACGGCCCCAGCGTCATGCTGCGGACTTGGCAGAAGCTGTGGAGGGCTTCTGTTCCTGGGAATGGGCTGCCTGCTGCAGTCTTCTTCCCTTTCCTCTACCCCTGGGCAGATATGACTGGTCCTTTTGCCCGCCTGCCCTTATGGGGACGAAAGGACTGAGACTGAAAAGACTGTGTCCTTTTCTGCTGAGATGTGACTTGGGGTAACAAAAGGTGGATTTTTCAGCTGTTGCCATGGCCACCAGGTCCGATGGACCGCCCCTTTATACGGCAATACTTCCATGTGCCGTCTGGAATCTGCATCACCTGACCACTGTCGTCTGGCAGATATGGACATCACATTTACTCTTGATGCCAGAATGCAAATATCCCTCTGCGCATCTCGCATATATAGAAATGCATCCTTAAAATGCTCTATAGTCAATAAAATCTTGTCCCTGTCAAGGGTATCAATATTTTCAGTCAGGAAATCCGACCAAGCCCCCTCAGCGCTGCACATCCAGGCTGAGGCGATTGCTGGTCGTAGTATAACACCAGTATATGTGTATATACTTTTAGGATATTTTTCAGCTTCCTATCAGCTGGCTCCTTGAGGGCTGCCGTATCTGGAGACGGTAACGCCACTTGTTTTTATAAGCGTGTGAGCGCCTTATTCACCCTAAGGTGTGTTTCCCAACTCGCCCTAACTTCTGGCGGGAAAGGGTATACCGCCAATAATTTTCTATCGGAGGAAACCCACGTATCATCACACACTTCATTTAATTTATCTGATTCAGGAAAAACTACAAGTAGTTTATTCACACCCTACATAATACCCTTATTTGTGGTACTTGTAGTATCAGAAATATGTAACACCTCCTTCATTGCCCTTAACATGAAACGTGTGGCCCTAAAGGAAAATACGTTTGTTTCTTCACCGTCGACACTGGAGTCAGTGTCCGTGTCTGTGTCGACCGACTGAGGTAAATGGGCGTTTTTACAAGCCCCTGACGGTGTCTGAGACGCCTGGACAGGTACTAATTTGTTTGCCGGCCGTCTCATGTCGTCAACCGACCTTGCAGCGTGTTGACATTATCACGTAATCCTAAATAAGCCATCCATTCCAGTGTCGACTCCCTAGAGAGTGACATCACCAATACAGGCAACTTGCTCCGCCTCCTCACCAACATCGTCCTCCTACATGTCGACACACACGTACCGACACACAGCACACACAGGGAATGCTCTGACAGAGGACAGGACCCCACTAGCCCTTTGGGGAGACAGAGGGAGAGTTTGCCAGCACACACCAAAAACGCTATAATTATACAGGGACAACCCCTTATACAAGTGTTTTCCCTTATAGCATTTTTATATATGTAATCATATCGCCAAATAAGTGCCCCCCCTCTCTGTTTTAACCCTGTTTCTGTAGTGCAGTGCAGGGGAGAGCCTGGGAGCCTTCCTCACAGCAGAGCTGAGCAGGAAAATGGCGCCGTGTGCTGAGGAGAATAGGCCCCGCCCCCTTTTCGGCGGGCTCTTCTCCCGGAGTTTGTGAGATCTGGCAGGGGTTAAATACATCCATATAGCCTCAAGGGCTATATGTGATGTATTTTAGCCATAAAAAGGTATTATACATTGCTGCCCAGGGCGCCCCCCCCAGCGCCCTGCACCCTCAGTGACAGTTGGTGACTGTTGGTGAAGTGTGCTGACAACAATGGCGCACAGCTGCAGTGCTGTGCGCTACCTTATGAAGACTGAAAGTCTTCTGCCGCCTGTTTCTGGACCTCTGGACCTCTTCAACTTCGGCATCTGCAAGGGGGGTCGGCGGCACGGCTCCGGGACGAACCCCAGGGTGAGACCTGTGTTCCGACTCCCTCTGGAGCTAATGGTGTCCAGTAGCCTAAGAAGCAAATCCATCCTGCACGCAGGTGAGTTTTCTTCTCTCCCCTAAGTCCCTCGTAGCAGTGAGCCTGTTGCCAGCAGGACTCACTGAAAATAAAAAACCTAACTTAAACTTTTATTCTAAGCAGCTCAGGAGAGCCACCTAGATTGCACCCTTCTCGTCGGGCACAAAAATCTAACTGAGGCTTGGAGGAGGGTCATAGGGGGAGGAGCCAGTGCACACCACCTGATCCTAAAGCTTTTATTATTGTGCCCTGTCTCCTGCGGAGCCGCTATATCCCCATGGTCCTGACGGAGTCCCCAGCATCCACTAGGACGTCAGAGAAATATGGATAATAGCGTCTATTCCTCTACTTATTTGTATTGTATCCATATCGTCCATAGGAGATTGGCGTTTCTCCTTTTAAAGTATAGGAGGCTGCTTTTAACCATTTAACTTGCGCGACCTGAAGCTATTTCAGTAAACACAGGAGTGAAAGCTTAAGCTTGTAGGGGGAGGGGCGGAAGGGGGGGGGGGGGGGGGGGGGGGGGAGTGTTACTACATGCTTTTAATAGCTTATATTTAACACAATATGAACTTTCCCAGTTTTGACAGGTCCTCTTGAAGTTATTCTGCCACACTATAATCCAGCATTTTACACAAAATACGACAAGCACAAAAAATAATTGTTCTTGAACTGAGTGGTACATATATATAGATGTATCCCTTTTAGCAGTGTTGCTCCTGACTATCGAGTATAAGTATTGACGAAACCATGATAAGTTTACAGATAACCTCCGTCCCAGCATGCCCAGCTAGCCCTGCTCCACAACGTGTGTACTAGGATATACCAGCGCTCGGGATCCCGTCAGAGAGCCCCTTGCGGGCTCACCACGCTGCGGGCATGGTGGTGCACTATTACTATATATTCTCCCTCCAGGGGTGTCATGGACACCCCACAAGGGAGAATAGTTGTCTGTATCCCGGCGGTCGGGATCCCGATGCCGGTATGCAAAGCGCTGGGATCCCGACAGCCGGGATATCCAGTACCTCCCCTCCACAACAGCTAAAGCAAGGCAGAGGCTCCCTTCTGTGACCCACAGGGAAATGGAGTCACTGCAGTCACACTCACCAGCCAGTCTCACATGGAAGAGGCAGCAGAACACTCACCTTTACTTGCACAGCAGCTGGTAAGCAGCAAGGAAGGCTTTAGCCAGCAGAAAGTAAAAATATCAAGAGAGAGGACAAAGGGGCATCAATAACACGTTAGCAGGTCTGGTGTCCACATATAGAACTAGCCAAGGTTAATGTAAGGAAATCACCCAAACACTCAAGCGAAGGATACTGTTTAACTAGATAACATTAATGTTCATAGACATATTTGTGCCATTACATAAGAGTCACATGAGAATCATACATTTAAATTAGGTAACCATTAGCAACATGTATCCCCTTCCACGCACACTACAATTTGCAGAAGATCAATGGAAAAGTATATGTACATCAACCTCCATATTTTCAGAACATAAAAACTCTACTGAGTGTTACTACATAGAATGTTATTTAAGGCTTCTTTTAATTTAATATGTAAACATTGACTACAGTGGTACTCAGTGTTCTTAAAGGTATAAATTTTGTTTAATTACAAGTGCAACTTTGCAAAAATCACCCTTCCAACAGCAATAGGAGGATATATCTTGTCTGAACGCTGCTAATAGTTTATTTAATTATTGTATTTTGGATGAAACAAGCATTTTCCCGAGATTCGGGTTCAGCCAAATCCTTAGTATTGGCTCACCTCAATCCTGAGTGCCTTAAGGATTTAGCACTCAGCTATAACTTGGAGAAGCTAAATTGACAGAATTAAACAATTGAGCTAACTCCTGCCTAATCTCTATATTCAATTTAGGGTCAATGAATTACTAAAAACTGATTTGTTTATATACACTTGCATGTACACTTTAAACATACCTCCCAACTTTTGACTCAAGGGAGTCAGGACATATCACGCTGGAGGCGTGACAGAAAAAAGGGTGGGGCCTCGGGAGACATGGACGGGATCTCAAGCGGATCTAGAAACGCGACCCCCGTTTTCCTCATTTTGGTGGTATACCCAGTGCTCCCTGAGCAGCCCGATTAACCCTCCCTGAATTGATAGATGCCATGATCACTGGCTCTCCCATCTGTCCCCCTCCCCCCGCGGGACACTGCGGCCCGTGGGTTGGACAACGAGACAGTGTCCAATTGCTGTCCCACTGTACTTGGGACAGTTGGGAGGTATGCTTTAAATGAGCTTTTATGTTGGGTGGTATTTGTTTATCGAATGTCTACCATGAGAGCTAATAAGACGACCTACTATTACTTACCTTGCTCTTTCCTAAAGTCTGTTTCCGACATGGTTACTGGTAGGAGAAGTTCTCCTGGTGGCGGCTGAATCCCAACAGAAAACTGATCATCTTTAGTACTAAAAAAAAAAAGTGAAAATAAACGTTATTACTGCAAATCATGGAAGCTTTATACAAACACTGCAAAAGTAAAAAAAGCATTGACCACAATAAGCAAAGCAAAATGTCAGTGTAATTATTATTATTTTACCTAATGTCTCAGCTACTGGATTTTAGGGAACTGCTATGTGTTACTGTGAGTAAACGGTGTTCTCTAATACAGTAAACAAACAGACTTTTGTTTGGTAGAAGGGACCTATAGGCCAGGCACAATGTTAGGCACAACCAATTCAAATTAGCCCCAGTAGCACTGCCATGCGAAATACCTATATTAGAACTAAATTTATCAAAGCTTGGGGAGGGACAAACTACTAACCAATCAGCTTCTGTCATGTGAAGCCAGGTACACACTGGAGCGATGTGTACTCGGATCATACGGCAGCCGAAGGGCCGACATATTGTATCCGCGGTACACATCAGAATGATTTAATAAAGGACAGAATAATTCCTTGTTCCATCCTTCATTATTCACCATGCACGGCACCGCATGCGAAATAGTCTGACTGGCCTTGTGGATAATATCTAGTGTTCCCGCTAGAATGAGGGCAAAGAGGTGAAATATGGGGATGGCGCCGCTGCATGTCCGTACGAAAATGGGGCATGGACATCTGGAAAGGGGTTGTCATTTTTTGGGGGTGCGCCCAGCACTAATGGAAGATGTAAAGATACGCACACCATGTATTCACCCGGTGGTGATTGCTACATTGCAACTTTTCCCACCTGCAAGACACTGAGGCCCGCGGGTGGGGTAGGCACAGGGCATGCTGCTTTAGCAAGGCACCGCTAAAAGTGCAGGTCACATTTTGCCATTTACAAATCGGGCAGGGCATGACGTCCTGCTAAAACAGCTTAGCGTGAAGACTAATATCGCATGCGGCCGATAGGTTGTTTCCAGCCGAATTGGAACGACCTATCAGGCCGATATTGTCTAGTGTGTACCCAGCTTTACAGGCTGTGCTTGAAAAATGACAGTTAGGAGCCGATTGGATGGTACTTCATTATACTATAATTTTCTCTACAAGCTTTGATAAATCTCCACTTTTAGCCTGAGCTTGTGATGTTGCACCAAACTTCTTTAACAAATGTAGACATCTGTCCACATCTACCAATTTGAGGCAAGGCAGTCACTACATCTCAGCCAGCACTACCTCCCTCTCTAGGCGGACCAATGCAGAGAATAAACAGGTAATCACCCACTCAGCTATGTATTTTGCCTGTTATCAGTTCTCTGGATATTTTATGGCTGATGAAAGAAGAAAAAACAACAAAACACCCAACAGCACCCAAACAAACTGCAGAAATCAATATTAATTACAGGCAAAGCATAAATCAGTATAAATAATAAAATGATTGATACAGATGAATTCAGAGACAATAAAATCAATACCACACATAACGCATCAAGTATAGGCCTACATGGATTACTGTCAAATATTTATTCTTTGATACGCCTTTGGGAAACCATTCTAGTAAGCAGAATACAATGACTAGTAATTGGAAATCAATTGATTAATGTCCATGATATTTAAAAAGAACATTTACAATAGGTCACTGATGAGCCTTAAGTTTTGTGATGGAGAATTTGACGTTCAGTAAGCATGCAATGGCTGATAACAGACTGTTCATGCCCATTTCAGTGTAAGATGCTTTATTACCAGCCCTCCAAGCTTTCCATTCAATGCATGACCGTATTATCAGATTTCCCTAAAAAGTAATTGCTATTAACACTTATTCAGCTATAACATTATAAAATGTTTATCTGTCAAAAGATAACTGTTAGTAATGTCACTAATTTTAAACATTTAACACTCAAAAATTAAAATTGCCTGCTTTCAATTATGACATAATTTAGCACAGTTTAAACAGAAAAACAAGGGGGACATGGGGTGTGGTATGGCTGACCGATGGTCTCCTGACCGCCGGTCAGCATACAGACACCGGTATCCCGGCAGGTCATCACGGGTTCTATTCCCACTCTATGGGTGTCCACGACACCCACGAGTGGAAAAAGTCCCTGTTGGTCGGCATGCCGACCGTCGGGATAGAGAGGGGGCGGGACTTTGGCAGAGGTCATGTGACCGTCGGTCTGCTGACTGCCGGTCACATGAATACCACCTGGGACATGTACTAAGCAATAATTACAGTGAAGTGAGCAAGTGGAGAAATTGGCCATGGCAACCAATCAGCACTGACATAACAGTTATCATTTGCATACAACAAAAGTATAAAGAGCAGCTGATTGGTTGCCAAGGGCAACTTCTCCACTGGCTCACTTCTCCACTTTTATCACTGCTTAGTACATGTTCCCCTAAAACCAGTAACTGAAGCGCAATAAAGGCGGATTTCTGTTGCTGGAGGCCTGCAGTCCAGCTGTGCTCCTGTACTTAGACCAGCAACTTCTGCAGACTTCACTGAATTACTCATAACTCCCTTATATTTTGCCTAAAATCATGAAGCTCTCATAAATATACATGGACAGTCTTTGCCATAAGAGCTGTCAATCTCGTTTTTCAGATCTCTAGTTACCAAACGAGGACGAGGCCACCCTTTCAGCTGACATTTCCTCTATACTTCCATCCATGTCCACTAACAGCTGTCCTTACCCTATAGGTCACAATTCAATTCCAAACAAATAAATGCCGCCTGGGATCAACCATGTGTGCCCAATTTCTGGGAACCCAGCAGATTCTGGAGTATCGCTCACCATCCTGAGAACCAGTTTTTGTAAAAGTCCAGTTTGCCAGGATTGAACAGCAAGAGCAGGATGAACAAATTATTCAGGAAAAAGGGTCCATTCTCCAGAGCGAAGACTCTGGTACCATAGTACCAGAGTGTTAGCTCTGGAGAATGGACCACTAAAAGCTATACATGCAAAGTTTTTTGATATTTCATAAAAACTCAATGATGTGTTAAATTATACCAGCTCTAACAAAAATAAACCTATAATGGGCAGCAGGTCATACATGGCCATCAATGCCCATGAAGATGAGAAACCAGGATTTCCGGTCTGGTTGTGCATCACAATAGGGGAGGTTAAAAAAACTGGAAATAGGAGCCTTGTGGGATATCACTGGTAAGAAGCATTGATTACATCTGCTTGATTGCACCACAAAGATAAGCAATTTTCAGCAGGTTATGTCCAAAAAAAGAGTGCAGGAACACAAAGGGCTTGATTCAGGTTTGTAAGCAAAGCAAAAAAAAACCCCCACACAACTGAGAAAAACCATGTTGCACTGCAGGTGGGGCAGATGTAACATGTGCAGAGAGATTTAGATTCGGTGTGGTGTCTTATATTGCATCTGTGCAGGGTAAATACTGGCTGCTTTTGCATGTAGCCCACAAATGTTAGCCAGATTTATTTTTAAACTGCAATTTAGATTTTAGTTTGACCACCCCCACACCCACATCTAACACTCTCTGCACATGTTTACATCTGCCCCACCTTCAGTGTAACATGGTATTGCCCAGGTGTTTGTTTTCTTGCTTTGCTTATAAACCTGAATAAGGTCCAAAGCGCAAAGCTCAATAAGGAATTAATTCAATCTACCCCTAATGCACTACTTCTAGTGATGTTTAGAACATGAAAGCAAACATCTGATAAGTTGCTAATGCTGACACCATTCTCCTTTGTACCATTTTTCAGAAACGTCTGATGTGTGTATGATTTTATAACACTTATAAAACACATTCCTAGCACACCATAAAGTTGCTAAAATATGAAATAAAGCACCTACTGATTAACTGCTGATCATTTACAGGAGAATAAAATAAACAATTTCCACCAATGACTCCTCGTTTACAGATAGTTTTCTTTTTCTTTTAGGTACACTTTAATGCAGGAAACCAACATTTGTTATGCAAAACACATAGCCAGTGATTGGCATCTAAAGTCAATTGATCTGCCCATTACCACTATCTCCCAACCCCCTGAGATTCTGCTATAAGGCTATTGATTCAAACGCTGCCGATCGGTTTCCATTTTCTGATTTTGGGCAGGCCAATTAAGAAAGTGAGTAATTGTGATTACACTGCTTCAGGATCAATTACATTTGATTCAGGACAAAGTGCTTCTACTGGAACAACGCAAAGAAAATGATTATGACGATTGATGCGTTTATGTTGTATGGTTCCTAAAGAAAGTCTGTAAATAAATGATTTCACCAAAAAACTGTAAAAAAAAAAAAAAAAAATTATATTTAAATAAACTTCACTTTCCTAACCAGAAGCATTTTACCAGGATGCAGTCAGGATGCCGGCACTTGGCGCCGAAATAACGACGCGTGACCATAATGCCGATGCCAGTGCTCTAACACCAGAAGAAATCTTGAACACGGGATCCCAATTGTAAGTTTGCGGGTATTAGCCCGCCGGGGGAGGGGCGGAGGTTTAGGCTGCGGAGAGGGAAGGGGTAGATTAAGGCACCACTGGGAACGATTCCCCTGCTAGGAGGTGGGGGGGGGGGGTTTGTTGGGTTAGGCTGCAGGAAGGAAGGGTTAAGGTGGTATTGGGATGACTCGGGATGGTCTCCATCGAGATGCCGCGGTCTTCTGACCGCCGGCATATCATATCACGCTCATTTTACCCAACAAGAATGAGTCTTTTGGCCCAAATCAGTTAAAACCTTTTTCAAAATGGCTGTTTGTAAGAATTCTGTTTTGAACCCACCTCAACAAACCTCAGCATTAGGAGTTTCACTAACTTTATGGAGACCACTATTGCAGCTAGTACCTTTGACATATACGAAGTTGGCTCAAATCTCTCATGGACAGAATACAGCGCATTACAGGACCTTGGAGGCTATAAGGACATTACCATCTGCCCTGCAGATAAGGGCGGTGGTATAGTACTTCAAGATCTTTCGGTGTATAAACAGGAATTCTTTAAGCAGTTATCAGATACAAATGTATATCACCTTCTCTTGCAGGATCAGACTAACGCCTACAAGTGCAAACTTGATTGCATTCTGAATGTGGCATGTGCCGAAAACGCTCTCTCTTTAAGGACTAAAGAGGCATTAATTCAAGATTGGCCATAAAATGCCTGGTATGTATACAATTCCCACACTACACAAAATGCAAGTTCTGTGCCATGCAGGTCAATCATTGCGGCAAGGCACTTTATTATGGTGTCTCGCAGTATCTTGACCACCATCTTCAGCCACTCTTCAAGAAGCAACCCACTTTTTTACGTGATACTACGGTATTTATACGTAAAACCCCAAAATTGTCTCCTTTCTAACATAAATATTTACTTTGCACCATCACTGTGACAAGTCTGTATATTACTATTCCCCATACTAGAGGGATTGAAGCAACTTGTCGTCTGCTCATGAGCAATTTGAACTATTCTAGTCCGATCATAAACTTTTTTGTGCGTTTACGGCAACTTACCCTCACTAGGATTTACTTCCTATTTCACAATAAGGTATACAGTATATCCAGTGCTGTGGGTGTGCAATGGGATCTTGTGTTGCACCCAGTTTCACAAACATCTTCATGTTTGAAACTGAGTAAGATTTATTCTTCTCTGACCCAGGTATTAGTCAACATATGTCAGTATATAGACACTATATTTCTTTTGTTGAAAGGCTCTGAGATGAGTTTCAGAGAGACCATGCAGGACATTAACTCTTTAGATCCCAAATTTACCTTTGAATGCAGTGACTATCAAATCGATTATCTTGTTGTGACTGCAACATTGAATGACGCTAATGAATTAGTCACCTCCATGTATTATAGAAACACTGATAGAAACACTGCTCTTCAAGCTAATACTTATCATCCGCCATCCTCCAAGTGGAGTCTACCCTATTCTCAATTTGCAGTGACCCTGCTGATGCCATTACACAGATGGATAATATGTCATTGAAGTTCCGCAAAAGAGGGTATCATTAGAGCGCTTTAAAATTATCTAAAAAAACGAGCCCTTGGCATATCGATAGAAGAAGTCCCGATGGGTTCCAGCACTGTCTCCAAAAAAAACCAGTATATACTACTGCAAGTTGCAACCTAATGAAAGCTGCCAGGAGAATTTGGCCTATAGTTTCAAAGGATAAAGATCTGCCAGGTCTACACGAAACCTCCAACGGGGAAGGAATATTAGGGACATAGTTGTCCATAATGACATCTCCAACCACATTGACACAAGACCTACGCATTTCCTATCTCGTAAAGCTGGCAATTGCCGCTGTACGGCTGCACTACATATAGCTTTCGTGATATTGGAAGTAGAGATGAGCGGATTCGGTTTTACTCGGTTCTCAAAACGGCATCTTATTGGCTATCCAAAACACGTGACATCCGTGAGCCAATAAGATGCCGTTTTGAGAAACGAGTAAAACCGAATCTGCTCATCTCTAATTGGAAGTACTTTCCATCATAAACACTCTGGAAAATTGTTCAACATTAAGCATTCTGCCACCTGCTCTAGTCGATATGTTGTTGATTACATTTGTTGTCTGTGTGGCCTCCTTTATGCAGGAAATCCACCTGTCAAAGGAAGGCCCTACATCGGTCCAGCATTAGTGCGGCTTTAGATGGTAAAGGTTTGGATCGGCCTGCCACAATACATTTCAAAGCATTAAAACAATTTATCTAAGATTCCATATAAGATCATTGGCTGCGTACCCCCCCAAATCACTGTGGAGGTGACAGGGGTAGAATCCGCCATCAGAAAGAGGATAAATGGATTCACACATTGCAGACTGTATATCCATTGAAACTATCTCTGAGCTGTTTCTTATAATAAGCATTTCTCTTTTCTTATTGTAGGTTCACCTTTAGATACTATTTAAAATAAGAATTTACTTACCGATAATTCTATTTCTCGTAGTCCGTAGTGGATGCTGGGGACTCCGTAAGGACCATGGGGAATAGCGGCTCCGCAGGAGACTGGGCACAAAAGTAAAGCTTTAGAACTACCTGGTGTGCACTGGCTCCTCCCCCTATGACCCTCCTCCAAGCCTCAGTTAGGATACTGTGCCCGGACGAGCGTACACAATAAGGAAGGATTTTGAATCCCGGGTAAGACTCATACCAGCCACACCAATCACACCATATAACTTGTGATCTAAACCCAGTTAACAGCATGATAACAGAGGAGCCTCTAGAAAAGATGGCTCACTACAGCAATAACCCGATTTTTTTGGTAACAATAACTATGTACCAGTATTGCAGACAATCCGCACTTGGGATGGGCGCCCAGCATCCACTACGGACTACGAGAAATAGAATTATCGGTAAGTAAATTCTTATTTTCTCTGACGTCCTAGTGGATGCTGGGGACTCCGTAAGGACCATGGGGATTATACCAAAGCTCCCAAACGGGCGGGAGAGTGCGGATGACTCTGCAGCACCAAATGAGAGAACTCCAGGTCCTCCTCAGCCAGGGTATCAAATTTGTAGAATTTTACAAACGTATTTGCTCCTGACCAAGTAGCTGCTCGGCAAAGTTGTAAAGCCGAGACCCCTCGGGCAGCCGCCCAAGATGAGCCCACCTTCCTTGTGGAATGGGCTTTTACAGATTTTGTCTGTGGCAGGCCTGCCACAGAATGTGCAAGCTGAATTGTACTACAAATCCAACGAGCAATAGTCTGCTTAGAAGCAGGAGCACCCAGCTTGTTGGGTGCATACAGAATAAACAACGAGTCAGATTTTCTGACTCCAGCCGTCCTGGAAACCTATATTTCCAGGGCCCTGACAACGTCTAGCAACTTGGAGTCCTCCAAGTCCCTAGTAGCCGCAGGCACCACAATAGGTTGATTCAGGTGAAACGCTGAAAACCACCTTAGGGAGAAACTGAGGACAAGTCCTCAATTCCGCCCTGTCCGAATGGAAAATCAGATGAGGGCTTTTATAGGACAAAGCCGCCAATTCTGACACTCGCCTGGCCCAGGCCAGGGCCAACAGCATGACCACTTTCCATGTGAGATATTTTAACTCCACATATTTAAGTGGTTCAAACCAATGTGACTTTTGGAACCCAAAAACTACATTTAGATCCCAAGGTGCCACTGGAGGCACAAAAGGAGGCTGTATATACAGTACCCCTTTCACAAACGTCTGAACTTCAGGGACTGAAGCTAGTTCTTTCTGGAAGAAAATTGACAGGGCCGAAATTTGAACCTTAATGGACCCCCATTTCAGGCCCATAGACACTCCTGTTTGCAGGAAATGTAGGAATCGACCTAGTTGAAAATTCCTCCGTCGGGGCCTTACTGGCCTCGCACCACGCAACATATTTTCGCCAAATGCGGTGATAATGTTTTGCGGTTATATCTTTCCTGGCTTTGATCAGGATAGGAATGACTTCATCCGGAATGCCTTTCTCCTTCAGGATCCGGCGTTCAACCGCCATGCCGTCAAACGCAGTCGCGGTAAGTCTTGGAACAGACAGGGTCCTTGCTGGAGCAGGTCCCTTCTTAGAGGTAGAGGCCACGGATCCTCCGTGAGCATCTCTTGAAGTTCTGGTTACCAAGTCCTTCTTGGCCAATCCGGAGCCCGAATATAGTGCTTAATCCTCTCCATCTTATAATTCTCAGTACCTTGGGTATGAGAGGCAGAGGAGGGAACACATACACTGACTGGTACACCCACTGTGTTACCAGAGCGTCTACAGCTATTGCCGGAGGGTCCCTTGACCCGGCGCAATACTTGTCGAGTTTTATAAACATGTGGAAGACTTCTGGGTGAAGTCCCCACTTGCTGACAGTGCTATCACATGATTTTCCGCCCAGCGAAGAATCCTTGCAGCTTCTGCCATTGCCCTCCTGCTTCTTGTGTCACCCTGTCTGTTTACGTGGGTGACTGCCGTGATGTTGTCCGAATGGATCAACTCCGGGTGACCTTGAAGCAGAGGTCTTGCTGAGCTTAGAGCATTGTAAATGGCCCTTAGCTTCAGGATATTTATGTGAAGTGATGTCTCCAGGCTTGACCATAAGCTCTGGAAATTCCTTCCCTGTGTGACTGCTCCCCAGCCTCGCAGGCTGGCATCCGTGGTCACCAGGACCCAGTCCTGAATGTCGAATCTGCGGCCCTCTAGAAGATGAGCACTCTGCAACCACCACAGGAGAGACACCCTTGTGCTTGGTGACAGGGTTATCCGCTGATGCATCTGAAGATGCGACCCGGACCATTTGTCCAGCAGGTCCCACTGGAAAGTTCTTGCGTGGAATCTGCCGAATGGGATTGCTTCGTAGGAAGCCACCATTTTTCCCAGAACCCTTTCATTGATGTACTGAGACTTGGCTCGGTTATAGGAGGTTCCCGACTAGCTCGGATAACTCCCTGACTTTCTCCTCCGGGAGAAACACCTTTTTCTGGACTGTGTCCAGGATCATCCCTAGGAACAGACGACGAGTCGTCGGAATCAGCTGCGATTTTGGAATATTGAGAATCCAATCGTGCTGCCGCAACACTACCTGAGATAGTGCTACACCGACCTCCAACTGTTCCCTAGATCTTACCCTTATCAGGGAATCGTCCAAGTAAGGGATAACTAAAATTCCCTTCCTTCGAAGGAGTATCATCATTTCGGCCATTACCTTGGTAAAGACCCGGGGTGCCGTGGACCATCCATACGGCAGCGTCTGAAACTGATAGTGACAGTTCTGTACCATAAACCTGAGGTACCCTTGGTGAGAAGGGTAAATTGGGACATGAAGGTAAGCATCCTTGATGTCCCGAGACATCATGTAGTCCCCTTCTTCCAGGTTCGCAATCACTGCTCTGAGTGACTCAATCTTGAATTTGAACCTCCGTATGTAAGTGTTCAAGATTTTAGATTTAGAATCGGTCTCACCGAGCCGTCCGGCTTCGGTACCACAACAGTGTGGAATAATACCCCGTTCCCTGTTGCAGGAGGGGTACCTTGATTATCACCTGCTGGGAATACAGCTTGTGAATGGCTTCCAAAACTGCCTCCCTGTCAGAAGGAGACATCGGTAAAGCCGACTTTAGGAAACGGCGAGGGGGAGACGTCTCGAATTCCAATTTGTACCCCTGAGATATCACCTGAAGGATCCAGAGGTCTACTTGCGAGTGAGCCCACTGCGCGCTGAAATTCATTGAGACGGGCCCCCACCGTGCCTGATTCTGCTTGTAAAGCCCCAGCGTCATACTGAGGGCTTGGCAGAGGCGGGAGAGGGCTTCTGTTCCTGGGAACTGGCTGATTTCTGCAGCCTTTTTCCTCTCCCTCTGTCACGGGGCAGAAATGAGGAACCTTTTGCCCGCTTGCCCACGAAAAGACTGCGCCTGATAATACGGCGTCTTCTTATGTTGAGAGGCGACCTGGGGTACAAACGTGGATTTCCCAGCTGTTGCCGTGGCCACCAGGTCTGAAAGACCGACCCCAAATAACTCCTCCCCTTAATAAGGCAATACTTCCAAATGCCGTTTGGAATCCGCATCACCTGACCACTGTCGTGTCCATAACCCTCTACTGGCAGAAATGGACAACGCACTTAGACTTGATGCCAGTCGGCAAATATTCCGCTGTGCATCACGCATATATAGAAATGCATCTTTTAAATGCTCTATAGGCAATAATATACTGTCCCTATCTAGGGTATCAATATTTTCAGTCAGGGAATCCGACCACGCCAACCCAGCACTGCACATCCAGGCTGAGGCGATTACTGGTCACAGTATAACACCAGTATGTGTGTAAATACATTTTAGGATACCCTCCTGCTTTCTATCAGCAGGATCCTTAAGGGCGGCCATCTCAGGAGAGGGTAGAGCCCTTGTTCTTACAAGCGTGTGAGCGCTTTATCCACCCTAGGGGGTGTTTCCCAACGCACCCTAACCTCTGGCGGGAAAGGATATAATGCCAATAACATTTTAGAAATTATCAGTTGTTATCGGGGGAAACCCACGCATCATCACACACCTCATTTAATTTCTCAGATTCAGGAAAACTACAGGTAGTTTTTCCTCACCGAACATAATACCCCTTTTTGGTGGTACTCGTATTATCAGAAATGTGTAAAACATTTTTCATTGCCTCAATCATGTAACGTGTGGCCCTACTGGAAGTCACATTTGTCTCTTCACCGTCGACACTGGAGTCAGTATCCGTGTCGGCGTCTATATCTGCCATCTGAGGTAACGGGCGCTTTAGAGCCCCTGACGGCCTATGAGACGTCTGGACAGGCACAAGCTGAGTAGCCGGCTGTCTCATGTCAACCACTGTCTTTTATACAGAGCTGACACTGTCACGTAATTCCTTCCAACAGTTCATCCACTCAGGTGTTGACCCCCTAGGGGGTGACATCACTATTACAGGCAATCTGCTCCGTCTCCACATTTTTCTCCTCATACATGTCGACACAAACGTACCGACACACAGCACACACACAGGGAATGCTCTGATAGAGGACAGGACCCCACTAGCCCTTTGGGGAGACAGAGGGAGAGTATGCCAGCACACACCAGAGCGCTATATATATACAGGGATAACCTTATATAAGTGTTTTTCCCCTTATAGCTGCTGTTTTTTTAATACTGCGCGTAATTAGTGCCCCCCTCTCTTTTTTAACCCTTTCTGTAGTGTAGTGACTGCAGGGGAGAGCCAGGGAGCTTCCCTCCAACGGAGCTGTGAGGGAAAATGGCGCCAGTGTGCTGAGGAGATAAGGCCGCCGAGAAGGGGGCGGAGCCTATCTCCCGTTTTTCTGCGTATTCTGGCAGGGGTTAAATTCATCCATATAGCCCAGGAGCTATATGTGATGCATTTTTTGCCATCCAAGGTGTTTTTATTGCGTCTCAGGGCGCCCCCCCACAGCGCCCTGCACCCTCAGTGACCGGAGTGTGAAGTGTGCTGAGAGCAATGGCGCACAGCTGCAGTGCTGTGCGCTACCTTGTTGAAGACAGGACGTCTTCTGCCGCCGATTTTCCGGACCTCTTCTGTCTTCTGGCTCTGTAAGGGGGCCGGCGGCGCGGCTCTGGGACCTATCCATGGCTGGGCCTGTGATCGGTCCCTCTGGAGCTAATGTCCAGTAGCCTAAGAAGCCCAATCCACTCTGCACGCAGGTGAGTTCGCTTCTTCTCCCCTTAGTCCCTCGATGCAGTGAGCCTGTTGCCAGCAGGTCTCACTGAACATAAAAAACCTAAAACTAAACTTTTCACTAAGCAGCTCAGGAGAGCCACCTAGTGTGCACCCTTCTCGTTCGGGCACAAAAATCTAACTGAGGCTTGGAGAAGGGTCATAGGGGGAGGAGCCAGTGCACACCAGGTAGTTCTAAAGCTTTACTTTTGTGCCCAGTCTCCTGCGGAGCCGCTATTCCCCATGGTCCTTACGGAGTCCCCAGCATCCACTAGGACGTCAGAGAAACACAGATTTTGTGTGGTTACACTGCTCAATTAAGCCATACTTTACACTAGACTAGTGTACACTTTATCCAATTACATTGTCTTCTGTTTTACCGGTGTATTCTCAGTATTTAGAATCCCATTTACATGATCTTTAATCACCTTCTATGTTTTTAGTTGTTACTATGGTGATGGCACACGTATTATGCACCATGCCACCGGAGCTGACCGAATGGTTTGCAAAATGTTGCTCCAATGACGTCAGTATTTCTCCCACAGGACCTGTTGTGGGAGCCAATTTGAGCACGGGGTGGTAAGTGTTACGTTTATTTGTCTTCGTATTTAAGTCCGTAAATAAGCTTACACAGGGGTGCATGGCCACTCCACCCCAACATGGGAATGGTGAGTGCAGGTGTCCACCCCATTACTAAGAGTGCAGTGGATTTCTGTATGTGTATATTTGGGTCAATTTTTAATTAACTTTTTTGTGATCACATGCACCCCTGTGTAAGTTCATTTATTTTAAACCTGTGTCAGCTGTTCCTTAGTGGTAATTCAGGAGCTGTGTTGGTGACTGTGTCACCTTTAAAAGCCATACGTTAGTTGGCAGGTGAGCTTTAAACCAGGTAGCATATTTTCAGTTTGACTCTGATGTAATAGCGGTTGCCAGGTTCCTACAAAAATCTGGGTGACAGAGTAGGATTTGCAGTGAGATGCAGTCCCTTAACACTGGGCAAGCTTAAATGCACTGATCAATCCATGAACCAAAACCTCATTATTTATGTATTAATGTGAGTGAGTCTACTATGGTGAGTGCTGGGCTGTGTGTGTGTGTATATATATTTCTACACACATTATATGGACAACAGTATTTGGCTACACCTGTTAATTACTGAATTCAGGTATATCAAATCAGACCCCGTTGCCACAGGTGTATAAAATCAAGCACCTAGTCGTGCAGTCTCCATTTTCATACATTTGAGATACAAAATGGGCCGTTCTGAAGAGCTCAGTGACTTCACGCATGGTACTGTTATAGGATGCCACCTTTGCAATAATAAGAATTTACTCACCGGTAATTCTATTTCTCGTAGTCCGTAGTGGATGCTGGGGACTCCGTCAGGACCATGGGGAATAGCGGCTCCGCAGGAGACAGGGCACAAAATTTAAAAGTTTGACCACTAGGTGGTGTGTACTGGCTCCTCCCCCTATGACCCTCCTCCAAGCCTCAGTTAGGATACTGTGCCCGGACGAGCGTACACAATAAGGAAGGATTTTGAATCCCGGGTAAGACTCATACCAGCCACACCAATCACACCGTACAACTTGTGATCTGAACCCAGTTAACAGTATGATAACGTAGGAGCCTCTGAAAAGATGGCTCACAACAATAAACAACCCGATTTTTTTGTAACAATAACTATGTACAAGTATTGCAAACAATCCGCACTTGGGATGGGCGCCCAGCATCCACTACGGACTACGAGAAATAGAATTACCAGTGAGTAAATTCTTATTTTCTCTGACGTCCTAGTGGATGCTGGGGACTCCGTCAGGACCATGGGGATTATACCAAAGCTCCCAAACGGGCGGGAGAGTGCGGATGACTCTGCAGCACCGAATGAGAGAACTCCAGGTCCTCCTTAGCCAGGGTATCAAATTTGTAGAATTTTACCAACGTGTTCTCCCCTGACCACGTAGCTGCTCGGCAGAGTTGTAATGCCGAGACCCCTCTGGCAGCCGCCCAAGATGAGCCCACCTTCCTTGTGGAGTGGGCATTGACAGATTTAGGCTGTGGCAGGCCTGCCACAGAATGTGCCAGTTGAATTGTGCTACAAATCCAACGAGCAATCGTCTGCTTAGAAGCAGGAGCACCCAGCTTGTTGGGTGCATACAGTATAAACAGCGAGTCAGATTTTCTGACTCCAGCCGTCCTTGAAATATATATTTTCAATGCTCTGACAACGTCCAGCAACTTGGAATAGTGTTACTCCGACCTCCAGCTGTTCTCTGGATCTTGCCCTTATCAGGAGATCGTCCAAGTAAGGGATAATTAATACGCCTTCTCTTCGAAGAAGGATCATCATTTCGGCCATTACCTTGGTAAAGACCCTGGGTGCCGTGGACAATCCAAACGGCAGCGTCTGAAACTGATAATGACAGTTTTGTACCACGAACCTGAGGTACCCTTGGTGTGAAGGGCAAATTGGGACATGAAGGTAAGCATCCTTGATGTCCAAGGACACCATAAAATCCCCTTCTTCCAGATTCGCTATCACTGCTCTGAGTGACTCCATCTTGAACTTGAATTTTTGTATGTACAGGTTCAGAGATTTCAGATTTAGAATAGGTCTTACCGAGCCGTCCGGCTTCGGTACCACAAATAGCGTGGAGTAATACCCCTTTCCCAGTTGTAGAAGGGGTACCTTGATTATCACCTGCTGAGAATACAGCTTGTGAATGGCTTCCAATACCGTCGCCCTGTCTGAGGGAGACGTTGGCAAAGCAGATTTTAGGAACCGGCGAGGGGGAGACTTCTCGAATTCCAACCTGTAACCCTGAGATACTACCTGCAGGATCCAGGGGTCCACCTGCGAGTGAGCCCACTGTGCGCTGAAATTCTTGAGGCGACCCCCCACCGCCCCTGAGTCCGCTTGTAAGGTCCCAGCGTCATGCTGAGGCCTTTGCAGAAGCCGGGGAGGACTTCTGCTCCTGGGAAGGGGCTGCTTGCTGCAGTCTCTTACCCTTTCCTTTGCCTCGGGGCAAATATGAATGTCCTTTTGCTCGCTTGTTCTTATATGAACGAAAGGACTGCGGCTGAAAAGACTGCGTCTTTTTCTGCTGGGAGGGGACTTGAGGTAAAAAGGTGGACTTCCCGGCTGTTGCCGTGGCTACCAAATCCGATAGACCGACCCCAAATAATTCCTCCCCTTTATACGGCAATACTTCCATATGCCGTTTGGAATCCGCATCGCCTGACCACTGTCGTGTCCATAGACTTCTTCTGGCAGATATGGACATCGCACTTACTCTTGATGCCGGAGTGCAGATATCCCTCTGTGCATCTCGCATATAAAGGAATGCATCCTTTAATTGCTCTATAGTCAATAAAATACTGTCCCTATCCAGGGTATCAATATTTTCAGTCAGGGAATCCGACCAAGCCACCCCAGCACTGCACATCCAGGCTGAGGCGATTGCTGGTCGCAGTATAACACCAGTATGTGTGTATATACTTTTTAGAGTATTTTCCAGCCTCCTATCAGCTGGATCCTTGAGGGCGGCCGTATCAGGAGACGGTAACGCCACTTGTTTGGATAAACGTGTGAGCGCCTTGTCCACCCTAGGGGGTGTTTCCCAGCGCGCCCTAACCTTTGGCGGGAAAGGGTATAACGCCAATAACTTCTTTGAAATTAGCAGTTTTTTATCAGGGGTAACCCACGCTTCATCACACACGTCATTCAATTCCTCTGATTCAGGAAAAACTACAGGTAGTTTTTTCAGACCCCACATAATACCCCTTTTTGTGGTACTTGCAGTATCAGAGATATGCAAAGCCTCCTTCATTGCCGTGATCATATAACGTGTGGCCCTACTGGAAAATACGTTCGTTTCTTCACCGTCGACACTAGATTCGGTGTCCGTGTCTGGGTCTGTGTCGACCGACTGAGGCAAAGGGCGTTTTACAGCCCCTGACGGTGTTTGAGACGCCTGTACAGGTACTAACTGGTTTGCCGGTCGTCTCATGTCGTCAACCGACTTTTGCAGCGTGCTGACATTATCACGTAATTCCATAAACAAAGCCATCCATTCCGGTGTCGACTCCCTAGGGGGTGACATCACCGTTACCGGCAATTGCTCCGCCTCCACACCAACATCGTCCTCATACATGTCGACACACACATACCGACACACAGCAGACACACAGGGAATGCTCTGATAGAAGACAGAGGGAGAGTTTGCCAGCACACACCAAAGCGCTATAATTATATAGGAACAACCTTATATAAGTGTTGTTTCCTTATAGCTGCTTAAATATATATAATATCGCCAAAAAATGCCCCCCCTCTCTGTTTTTTACCCTGTTTCTGTAGTGCAGTGCAGGGGAGAGCCTGGGAGCCTTCCTAGCAGCGGAGCTGTGTAGGAAAATGGCGCTGTGTGCTGAGGAGATAGGCCCCGCCCCCTATTCCGGCGGGCTCTTCTCCCGGTTTTTCTGAGACCTGGCAGGGGTGAAATACATCCATATAGCCTCATGGACTATATGTGATGTATTCTTTTTAGCCAGAAAGGTATTAACATTGCTGCCCAGGGCGCCCCCCCCAGCGCCCTGCACCCTCAGTGACCGCCGGTGTGAAGTGTGCCTGAGCGCAATGGCGCACAGCTGCAGTGCTGTGCGCTACCTCATGAAGACTGAAAAGCCTTCAGCCGCCGGTTTCTGGACCTCTTCTTACTTCGGCATCTGCAAGGGGGTCGGCGGCGCGGCTCCGGTGACCCGTCCAGGCTGTACCTGTGATCGTCTCTCTGGAGCTAGTGTCCAGTAGCCTAAGAAGCAAATCCATCCTGCACGCAGGTGAGTTCACTTCTTCTCCCCTAGGTCCCTCGTTGCAGTGAGCCTGTTGCCAGCAGGACTCACTGAAAATAATAAAACTATCAAAACTTTTACTCTAAGCAGCTCTTTATGAGAGCCACCTAGATTGCACCCTGCTCGGACGGGCACAAAAACCTAACTGAGGCTTGGAGGAGGGTCATAGGGGGAGGAGCCAGTACACACCACCTAGTGGTCAAACTTTTAAATTTTGTGCCCTGTCTCCTGCGGAGCCGCTATTCCCCATGGTCCTGACGGAGTCCCCAGCATCCACTAGGACGTCAGAGAAAAGACTGTTCATAATATTTCATCCCTGCTGGATATTCCACAGTCAAATGTAAGTGATATTAGAAAGTGGAAGCATTTAGGAACAGCAGCAACTCAGCCACGAAGCGGAAGACAACGTAAAATCACAGAGCGGGGTCAACGGCTGCTAAGGTGCATGGTGCATAAAAGTCGCCAACGCTCTGCTGATTCCATGCAAGCCCAATGCCAAGCGTCAGAGTGGTGTAAAGCACACAGACACTGGACTGTGGGGCAGTGGAAACGTGTTCTGTGCAGTGGCGAATCACGCTTCTCTATTTGGCAGTCAGATGGGCGAGTCTGGATTTGGCGGATGCTGGGAAAGCATTTCCTGCCTGTCTGTATTATGTAAACTGTGAGTTTTGGTGGAAGAGGGATAATGGTATGGGGCTGTTTTTCAGGGTTTGGGCTAGGCCCCTTATCTCCAGTGATGGGCAATCTTAATGCTTCAACATACCAAGACATTTTGGACAATACTATGCTTCCAACTTTGTGGCAACAGTTTGGGGAAGGTCCTTTTCTATTCCAACATGACTGTGCCCCAGTGCACAAAGCAAGGACTATAAAGACATGGTTTGATGACAGCCCTGATCTCAACCCCATCAAGACCACATGTATATAGTAATATACTCTCCACCAGATGCAGCACTCCAGGCTTAAATAAATTTACAGCAATGGTGGCATAACGTTAGGCAACGTTTCAGTGCCTTTGTTAGTGTGATGAAAGTGCCACAAGTTTGGCATGGGCTGCAGGAAGCGCGGCGTGGTGACTTGGCGTCTGCAGAGGAGACTGGATTTATTGAAGGTACTAATGTGGTGTATTGTACGGTTTGTGTGTGCTGTCTGTAGATGGGCAATACTTTCATTGAACCCTAGCAAACACACTGTAGTAAAACATGCCCAGTAATAATGAAAGCTTAGAACATTTGGAATCACTATATTCATTAACTGTTCGTTTTTAAAAAAAAACCAAAAAAAAACAATGAAACTAAAGAAAGGCACATTACATAATAACCCCCTCCCCTAACAAAAAACAAACAAAAAAAAACTTATTCCTACTAAATATGAAAGCTCATTAATCAGCGAGATACCATATGTTGTGGATAACGAATGAAACTGGGGGTATGGGCACAGGCTCTTCATACTGTTTATTTTGAGAATGTCAACAAATTGCCTGTCAACATTTTAACAATGCAGACACCACTGGGGGATGTACTTAGCCCTTGGTGAGTAATAAAGTGGAGAAAGATAAAGTACCAGCCAATCAGCTCCTAACTACCATGCCACAGGCTGTGTTTGAAACCTTAGCGTTAGGAGCTGATTGGATGAGAGCTTATCTCTCTCCACTTTATCACTCGCCAAGGCTGAGTACATCTGCCCCAACAACTGTTAAAATTGCGGTGTCGACATATTGTCAAACCTTTGAACACTTCCCGTCTAGCCTACAGATAGGTGAAAGAACTATTGTTAGTGTGTTGTCGAATACATTGTTACCTCAGTCAGAGACCAGAAGCATAGAGGAAAAAGGACGATAGTGGAGCATGAAGTGTGAATTGGACTGGGTTATGGCAAGATTGAATACAGAGAGAAATATGCCAGGTGGTTTTGCTGTTATTTCTCGCACAGATAACAGATCACCGTTGTGAAAATTTAGTAGGAAAGCAAACGTACAGAGTCTCCAAATTCATTACGGTTCGGTTTCATCTTCGTCATTGAGATAACATTGCCCCAGAACAGTAAAACTAATAGACGGCTGATGTTTGAAGGAAATCTATTTATAGTGTTGTAGGTTATTGTTGGCTGCTCAGTAATATTGATCGGCCTTGTTAGTCTAATAGGAAAATAATAAATAATTACTTTGTGATGCTCACATAAGTAATCAGTTTTTCTATATCTGATACAACAGACCTCCCTAAACATAAAGGTGATGATCTGCATAAATCAATGTGTTTTGGTACAGTGCTTGTATTTATCATTGCAAGCATCCTTTATTCAACACAGGAAAAGTCAAATTGTCCTATTAATAAAATAACTATTTAAGAGCTTGTACCAATTGCATAGAAAGAAAGGGGGAAAAAAGTAAAAAAAATAAATGTTCACATTTATTATATTTCTATCAAATCAGCAAATGTAAAATAAAATACTGCGGATGCTGAATCTCTATATACAAGAGCTGATTACTCTGATTATTCTGTAGCTAAACCCATGGACCTGCACCAGCTGTGTTGTCTACCCTGTCCTTTAAAATAAACTTTTAAAAAAGTTACATAAATATTTCAGTATGCTTCCTAAAGAAAATCCCCCACAAAATAACTTACTGCTGATGTAACAAATCCACCCCAAACAGGTGTGGTATAATAAGTCAACATTAAGAATATCGACACCACAATGTCAACAAGTCAAATGTTGACACCGACATAACGTCAACATAGCCAGCATGTCAATACTAACCCTTAAAATTGGCTGTGGACATTCTGTCCATGCTGACATTATATAAACGCTTCAGCAATGCTGCAAACGAAGACGTTAAGGGGGAAATGTACTAAGCAGTCATAAAAGTGGAGAAGTGAGCCAGTGGTGAAGTTGCCCATGGCAACCAATCAGCTGCTCTGTATACTTTTATAGTATGCAAATGATAAATGTTACGTCAATGCTGATTGGTTGCCATGGGGAACTTTTCCACTGGCTCACTTCTCCACTTTTATTACTGCTCAGTACATCTCCCCCTAAGTTCTATTACAGTTTTATGTAGAAACACAGTCTAGCTTAATTTTATTTTTTACCCCGACCGTGGCAACACATGGATGCACAATCCTGTGTATGGCAGGCAACGGAGATTGGACTGGGCCAGTGGTTCCCAGATGTTTTTGAATCACGATACCCTAGAGTATTAGCATTTTTTTTAATGGCAACCCTTGGCCAAAAGTTTCTTATTGAGAAATTTAGAAAGAAATATTAAATTAAGTAAATTGTGTTTATATGTCATGCTTAGGTTCAACTGTGTGGTGAGGGACAGGGTTTGCTTCTGTTTGTCCACATATTTTATGATCGACAGCCACCAGCACTGGTTTTGCCTATTACATAGACCATAAATAATTAGAATTGGTCCTGACCCACCAATCCGAGGCACCCAGGGTTCCTAGGCACACAGTTTGACAACAACTGAATTGGGCATTGAACATACTGAGTAATGTTCAATTATTTTTCCATGAGTATGGGGCAGGCTTATTAAACAACAGAGAAGCGGTTCTCAACCAGAGGGCCACAAGTAGTGATCACCCTACTCCGCTGAGGACAGCTACATTGCTACTTGGCTGTGAAACTAACAGTTAGTGCCGCAGATTCACTGCATGACATCTATATAGGCAATGGAACCAATAGGGTAGAAACGGTCTGCGATTCGGGTAGGGGAAAAGAATAGGACAGGGTCAGAGTATGAAGGAAAAGAGGTAGCTGGGCAATAAAAAAAAAGTCTTGGATGGAGGTGAAAATTTCTGAGCATGTATATAACACTATGTGGGTAACGATAAGAGTAGCCCCACCAGCTTTTGGCATGGGAAATGTAGGAAACAAGTTGTTGTGAAACAAGTGAGCATTAGATTTCTTTGTATATTTTTGTTTTCAAGCTAGTGGAGGTGGCAGTGGCGGTGCTGGTGGTGAGGGGGTCACTAGGTTCAGGATGAAAAAGTTGAAAATGTTGAAATATACCTCCTAAGGAGCTGGAATACGTCGCTGCATCTTGAATTGTTTGCTGATATAAAATGCTAATGTTTCAGATGCTTATCAGATTGCAAATATGCTTTATATACAGTTGTGATTTCAGTACAAAAAAAAAAAAAAAACTGAAGTAGAAAACAGACTCAGCTTTTAGCCTTCATCTGCATAACACTACTAATTGCAGAGCATCAGTTGCCGTAAGATGCACAGTGGATAGATGTAAAAATAAGAATTTACTCACAGGTAATTCTATTTCTCGTAGTCCGTAGTGGATGCTGGGTACTCCGTAAGGACCATGGGGAATAGACGGGCTCCGCAGGAGACTGGGCACTCTTAAAAGAAAGATTAGGTACTATATCTGGTGTGCACTGGCTCCTCCCTCTATGCCCCTCCTCCAGACCTCAGTTAGGGAAACTGTGCCCGGAAGAGCTGACATTACTAGGAAAGGATTTGGAATCCAGGGTAAGACTCATACCAGCCACACCGTACAACTTGTGAGAACTATACCCAGTTAACAGTATGAACAACAACTGAGCCTCATTCAACAGATGGCTCATAACAATAACCCTTTAGTTAAGCAATAACTATATACATGTATTGCAGAAAGTCCGCACTTGGGACGGGCTCCCAGCATCCACTACGGACTACGAGAAATAGAATTACCGGTGAGTAAATTCTTATTTTCTCTGACGTCCTAGTGGATGCTGGGTACTCCGTAAGGCCCATGGGGATTATACCAAAGCTCCCAAACGGGCGGGAGAGTGCGGATGACTCTGCAGCACCGAATGAGCAAACTCAAGGTCCTCCTCAGCCAGGGTATCAAACTTGTAGAATTTTGCAAAAGTATTTGATCCCGACCAAGTAGCAGCTCAGAAAAGTTGTAAAGCCGAGACCCCTCGGGCAGCCGCCCAAGAAGAGCCCACCTTCCTCGTGGAATGGGCTTTTACCGATTTAGGATGCGGCAGTCCAGCCGCAGAATGTGCAAGCTGAATCGTGCTACAGATCCAGCGAGCAATAGTCTGCTTTGAAGCAGGAGCACCCAGCTTGTTGGGTGCATGCAGGATAAACAGCGAGTCAGTTTTTCTAACTCTAGCCGTCCTGGAAACAAAGATTTTCAGGGCCCGGACTACGTCCAGCAACTTGGAATCCTCCAAGTCCCGAGTAGCAGCAGGCACCACAATAGGTTGGTTCAAATGAAACGCTGATACCACCTTTGGGAGAAATTGGGGACGAGTCCTCAATTCTGCCCTGTCCATATGGAAAATCAGATATGGGCTTTTACAGGACAAAGCCGCCAATTCTGACACACTCCTAGCTGAGGCCAAGGCCAACAGCATGACTACCTTCCACGTGAGATACTTCAACTCCACGGTCTGAAGTGGCTCAAACCAATGTGATTTTAGGAAATCCAACACAACGTTGAGATCCCAAGGTGCCACTGGAGGCACAAAAGGGGGCTGAATATGCAGCACTCCCTTAACAAACGTCTGAACTTCAGGCAGTGAAGCCAGTTCTTTTGAAAGAAAATAGACAGGGCCGAAAACTGGACTTCAATGGATCCCAATTTTAGGCCCATAGTCACTCCTGACTGTAGGAAGTGCAGAAATCGACCCAGCTGAAACTCCTCTGCTGGGGCCTTCCTGGCCTCACACCAAGCAACATATTTTCGCCATATGCGGCGATAATGTTTTGCTGTCACATCCTTCCTAGCTTTATCAGCGTAGGAATTACTTCATCTGGAATGCCCTTTTCCATTAGGATCCGGCGTTCAACCGCCATGCCGTCAAACGCAGCCGCGGTAAGTCTTGGAACAGACAGGGCCCCTGCTGTAGCAGGTCCTGTCGGAGCGGCAGAGGCCAAGGGTCCTCTGAGATCATTTCTTGTAGTTCCGAGTACCAAGTTCTTCTTGGCCAATCCGGAACGATGAGTATAGTTCTTACTCCTCTCTTTCTTATTATCCTCAGTACCTTTGGTATGAGAGGAAGAGGAGGGAACACATAAACCGACTGGTACACCCACGGTGTCACTAGAGCGTCCACAGCAATCGCCTGAGGGTCCCTTGACCTGGCGCAATATCTTTTTAGCTTTTTGTTGAGGCGGGACGCCATCATGTCCACCTGTGGCCTTTCCCAACGATTTACAATCAGCTTGAAGACTTCTGGATGAAGTCCCCACTCTCCCGGGTGGAGGTCGTGCCTGCTGAGGAAGTCTGCTTCCCAGTTGTCCACTCCCGGAATGAACACCGCTGACAGTGCTAGCACGTGATTCTCCGCCCATCGAAGAATCCTTGTGGCTTCTGCCATCGCCATCCTGCTTCTTGTGCCGCCCTGTCGGTTTACATGGGCGACCACCGTGATGTTGTCTGACTGAATCAGCACCGGTTGGTTTTGAAGCAGGGGTTCTGCTTGACTCAGGGCATTGTAAATGGCCCTTAGTTCCAGAATATTTATGTGTAGGGAAGTCTCCTGACTCGACCACTGTCCTTGGAAGTTTCTTCCCTGAGTGACTGCCCCCCAACCTCGGAGGCTTCATCCGTGGTCACCAGGACCCAGTCCTGAATGCCAAATCTGCGGCCCTCGAGAAGATGAGCACTCTGCAGCCACCACAGCAGAGACACCCTGGCCCTCGGGGACAGGGTGATCAACCGATGCATCTGAAGATGCGATCCGGACCACTTGTCTAACAGATCCCACTGAAAGATCCTTGCATGGAACCTGCCGAAGGGAATTGCTTCGTAAGAAGCTACCATCTTTCCCAGGACTCGCGTGCAGTGATGCACCGACACCTGTATTGGTTTCAGGAGGTCCCTGACTAGAGATGACAATTCCTGGGCCTTCTCCTCCGGGAGAAACACCTTCTTCTGTTCTGTGTCCAGAATCATGCCCAAGAACAGCAGACGCGTCGTAGGAATCAGCTGCGACTTTGGGATATTCAGAATCCAGCCGTGCTGTTGTAGCACTTCCCGAGATAGTGCTACTCTGACTAACAACTGCTCCTTGGACCTTGCCTTTATAAGGAGATCGTCCAAGTACGGGATAATTATAACTCCCTTCTTTCGAAGGAGTATCATCATTTCGGCCATTACCTTGGTAAATACCCTCGGTGCCGTGGACAGACCAAACTGCAACGTCTGGAATTGGTAATGACAGTCCTGTACCACAAACCTGAGGTACTCCTGGTGAGGTGGGTAAATGGGGACATGTAGGTAAGCATCCTTGATGTCCAGTGACACCATAAAATCCCCCTCTTCCAGGCTTGCAATAACCGCCCTGAGCGATTCCATTTTGAACTTGAACTTCCTTATATAAGTGTTCAAGGATTTCAAATTTAGAATGGGTCTCACCGAACCGTCTGGTTTCGGTACCACAAACATTGTGGAATAGTAACCCCGTCCCTGTTGAAGGAGGGGAACTTTGATTATCACCTGCTCAAGGTACAGCTTGTGAATTGCCGCCAGTACTACCTCCCTTTCCTTGGGAGCAGCTGGCAAGGCTGATTTGAGGTAACGGCGAGGGGGGAGACGCCTCGAACTCCAGCTTGTATCCCTGAGATACCACTTGTAGAACCCAGAGATCCACCTGTGAGCGAACCCACTGGTCGCTGAAGTTCCGGAGACGCGCCCCCACCGCACCTGGCTCCACCTGTGGAGCCCCAGCGTCATGCGGTGGACTTAGTGAAAGCAGGGGAGGATTTTTGTTCCTGGGAACTGGCTGTCTGGTGCAGCTTTTTCCCTCTACCCCTGCCTCTGGGCAGAAAGGACGCGCCTCTGACCCGCTTGCCTTTCTGAGGCCGAAAGGACTGTACTTGATAATACGGTGCTTTCTTAGGCTGTGAAGGAACCTGAGGTAAAAAAGTCAACTTCCCAGCTGTTGCTGTGGATACGAGGTCCGAGAGACCGTCCCCAAACAATTCCTCACCCTTATAAGGCAAAACTTCCATGTGCCTTTTAGAATCAGCATCACCTGTCCACTGCCGAGTCCATAATACTCTCCTGGCAGAAATGGACATTGCATTAATTCTAGATGCCAGCCGGCAAATGTCCCTCTGTGCATCCCTCATATATAAGACGACGTCTTTAATATGCTCTATGGTTAGCAAAATAGTATCCCTGTCAAGGGATCAATGTTATCTGACAGGGTATCAGACCAAGCAGCTGCAGCACTACACATCCATGCTGAAGCAATTACAGGTCTCAGTATAGTACCTGAGTGTGTATACACAGACATCAGGATAGCCTCCTGCTTTCTATCTGCAGGCTCCTTTAAGGCGGCCGTATCCTGAGACGGCAGTGCCACCTTTTTTGATAAGTGTGTGAGCGCCTTGTCCACCCTAGGGGAAGTTTCCCAACGTAACCTGTCCGTTGGCGGGAAAGGGTACGCCATTAGTAACCTCTTAGAAATCACTAATTTCTTATCTAGGGAACACCACGCTTCTTCACACAATTCATTTAACTCATCAGATGGGGGAAAAGTCACTGGCTGCTTTTTCTCCCCAAACATAATACCCTTTTTAGTGGTAACCGGGTTAATGTCAGAAATGTGCAACACATTTTTCATTGCCGTAATCATGCATCGGATGGCCCTTGTGGACTGTACATTAGTCTCATCCTCGTCTACACTGGAGTCAGACTCCGTGTCGACATCTGTGTCTGCCATCTGAGGTAGCGGGCGTTTTTGAGCCCCTGATGGCCTCTGAGACGCCTGGGCAGGCGCGGGCTGAGATGCCGGCTGTCCCAAAGCTGTTACGTCATCGAACCTTTTATGCAAGGAGTTGACACTGTCGGTTAATACCTTCCACATATCCATCCACTCTGGTGTCGGCCCCGCAGGGGGCGACATCACACTTATCGGCTCTTGCTCCGCCTCCACGTAAGCGTCCTCATCAAACATGTCGACACAGCCGTACCGACACACCGCACACACAGGGAATGCTCTGACTGAGGACAGGACCCCACAAAGTCATTTGGGGAGACAGAGAGAGAGTATGCCAGCACACACCAGAGCGCTATATAACAGAGGGATTTACACTAACACAAAGTGAATTTTCCCCCAATAGCTGCTTATATCACCTTTTGCGCCTAAATTTATGTGCCCCCCCCTCTCTTTTTTACCCTTCTTGTAGTGTATACTGCAGGGGAGAGCCTGGGGAGCGTCCTTCCTGCGGAGCTGTGAAGAGAAAATGGCGCCGGTGTGCTGAGGGAGATAGCCCCGTCCCCGTCCCCCCCGGGGCGGGCTTCTCCCGCTTTTTTAATAATGTTAATGGCGGGGGATTAGGCACATATACAGTTTATAACTGTATTATGTGCACATTTGCCAAAAGGTATACTTATTGCAGCCCAGGGCGCCCCCCCCCCCAGCGCCCTACACCCACCAGTGACCGGAGCATGTGGTGTGCTGTGGGAGCAATGGCGCACAGCTGCAGTGCTGTGCGCTACCTTATTGAAGACCGGAGTCTTCAGCCGCCGATTTTCTCCTGGTTCTTCCGTCTTCTGGCTCTGCAAGGGGGACGGCGGCGCGGCTCCGGGAACGGACGATCGAGGTCGGGCCCTGTGTTCGATCCCTCTGGAGCTAATGGTGTCCAGTAGCCTTAGAAGCACAAGCTATCTGCAAGCAGGTAGGTTTGCTTCTCTCCCCTCAGTCCCTCGTAGCAGTGAGTCTGTTGCCAGCAGATCTCACTGAAAATAAAAAACCTAACAAATACTTTCTTTTGTAGTAAGCTCAGGAGAGCCCACTAGGTGCATCCAGCTCTGGCCGGGCACAGATTCTAACTGAGGTCTGGAGGAGGGGCATAGAGGGAGGAGCCAGTGCACACCAGATATAGTACCTAATCTTTCTTTTAAGAGTGCCCAGTCTCCTGCGGAGCCCGTCTATTCCCCATGGTCCTTACGGAGTACCCAGCATCCACTACGGACTACGAGAAATAGATGTGCTCCGCAGGAGACTGGGCACTCTAAAAGAAAGATTAGGTACTATCTGGTGTGCACTGGCTCCTCCCACTATGACCCTCCTCCAGACCTCAGTTAGGATACTGTGCCCGGAAGAGCTGACACAATAAGGAAGGATTTTGAATCCCGGGTAAGACTCATACCAGCCACACCAATCACACCGTATAACTTGTGATACTATACCCAGTTAACAGTATGAAATATAACTGAGCCTCTCAACAGATGGCTCAACAATAACCCTTAGTTAGGCAATAACTACATACAAGTATTGCAGACAATCCGCACTTGGGATGGGCGCCCAGCATCCACTACGGACTACGAGAAATAGATTTACCGGTGAGTAAAATCTTGTTTTCTCTGACGTCCTAGTGGATGCTGGGAACTCCGTAAGGACCATGGGGATTATACCAAAGCTCCCAAATGGGCGGGAGAGTGCGGATGACTCTGCAGCACCGAATGAGAGAACTCAAGGTCCTCCTCAGGCAGGGTATCAAATTTGTAGAATTTAGCAAACGTGTTTGCCCCTGACCAAGTTGCAGCTCGGCAAAGTTGTAAAGCCGAGACCCCTCGGGCAGCCGCCCAAGATGAGCCCACTTTCCTCGTGGAATGGGCTTTTACTGATTTAGGATGCGGCAACCCAGCCGCAGAATGCTCCAGCTGAATTGTGCTACAAATTCAGCGAGCAATAGTCTGCTTAGAAGCAGGAGCACCTATTTTGTTGGGTGCCTACAGGATAAAAAGCGAGTCAGTTTTCCTGACTCCAGCCGTCCTGGAAATATAAATTTTTAAGGCCCTGACTACGTCCAGTAACTTGGAATCTTCCAAGTACCTAGTAGCCGCAGGCACTACAATAGGTTGGTTCAAGTGAAAAGCTGATACCACCTTAGGGAGAAACTGGGGACGAGTCCACGTTGAGATCCCAAGGTGCCACAGGAGGCACAAAAGGGGGCTGGATTATGTAGCACTCCCTTTACAAATGTCTGAACTCCAGGCAGTGAAGCCAGTTCTTTCTGGAAGAAAATCGACAGAGCCGAAATCTGGACCTTAATGGAACCCAAGTTTAGGCCCATAGTCACTCCTGACTGTAGGAAGTGCAGAAAACGACCCAGCTGAAATTCCTCTGTTGGGGCCTTCCTGGCCTCACACCACGCAAAATATTTTTCGCCAAATACGGTGATAATGGTTTGAAATACGGTGATAATGGTTTGCGGTTACTTCTTTCCTGGCTTTTATCAGCGTAGGAATGACTTCCTCCGGAATGCCCTTTTCCTTTAGGATCCGGAATTCAACCGCCATGCCGTCAAACGCAGCCGCAGTAAGTCTTGGAACAGACAGGGCCCCTGCTGTAGCAGATCCTGTCTGAGCGGTAGAGGCCATGGGTCCTCTGATATCATTTCTTGAAGTTCAGGGTACCAAGCTATTCTTGGCCCATCCGGAACCACGAGTATCGTTCTTACTCCTCGTTTTCTTATTATTCTCAGTACCTTTGGTATGAGAGGCAGAGGAGGGAATACATAAACCGACTGGTACACCCACGGTGTCACTAGAGCGTCCACAGCTATTGCCTGAGGGTCCCTTGACCTGGCGCAATATCTAGTTTTTTGTTTAGGCGGGACGCCATCATGTCCACCTGTGGCCTTTCCCAACGGTTTACCAACAGTTGGAAGACTTCTGGATGAAGTCCCCACTCTCCCGGGTGTAGGTCGTGTCTGCTGAGGAAGTCTGCTTCCCAGTTGTCCACTCTCGGAATGAACACTGCTGACAGTGCTAAGACGTGATTTTCCGCCCATCGAAAAATCCTTGTGGCTTCTGCCATCGCCATCCTGCTTCTTGTGCCGCCCTGTCGGTTTACATGGGCGACTGCCGTGATCTTGTCTGATTGGATCAGTACCGGCTGGTTTTGAAGCAGAGGCCTTGCCAGACTTAGGGCATTGTAAATGGCCCTCAGTAACAGAACATTTATGTGTAGGGACGACTCCTGACTTGACCAAAGTCCTTGGAAATTTCTTCCCTGTGTGACTGCCCCCCAGCCTCGAAGGCTGGCATCCGTGGTTACCAGGACCCAGTCCTGTATGCCGAATCTGCGGCCCTCTTGAAGATGAGCACTCTGCAGCCACCACAGTAGAGATACCCTGGTCCATGGAGACAGGGTTATCAGCCGATGCATCTGAAGATGCGATCCCGACCACTTGTCCAAGAGGTCCCACTGAAAGGTTCTTGCATGGAACCTGCTGAATGGAATTCTGCTTCGTAAGAAGCTACCATTTTTCCCAGGACTCGTGTGCAGTGATGCACCGATACCTGTTTTGGTTTCAGGAGGTCTCTGACTAGAGATGACAGCTCCTTGGCTTTCTCCTGCGGGAGAAACACTTTTTTCTGTTCTGTGTCCAGAACCATCCCCAGGAACAGTAGGCGTGTGGTAGGAACCAGCTGTGACTTTGGAATGTATAGAATCCATCCGTGCTGTTGTAGCACTTCCCGAGATAGTGCTACTCCGACCAACAACTGCTCCTTGAACCTCGCCTTTATAAGGAGATTGTCCAAGTACGGGATAATTAAAACTCCCTTTTTTCGAAGGAGTATCATCATTTCTGCCATTACCTTGGTAAAGACCCTCGGTGCCGTGGACAGTCCAAACGGCAGTGTTTGGAATTGGTAATGGCAATCCTGTACCACAAATCTGAGGTACTCCTGGTGAGGATGGTAAATGGGGACATGTAGGTAAGCATCCTTGATGTCCAGGGATACCATGTAATCCCCCTCCTCCAGGCTTGCAATAACCGCCCTGAGCGATTCCATCTTGAACTTGAATTTTTTTATGTATGTGTTCAAGGATTTCAAATGTAAAATGGGTCTCACCGAACCGTCCGGTTTCGGTACCACAAACAGTGTGGAATAGTAACCCCGTCCTTGTTGAAGTAGGGGCACCTTGACTATCACCTGCTGGGAATACAGCTTGTGAATTGGCTCTAGCACAGCCTCCCTGCCTGAGGGAGTTGTCGGCAAGGCAGATTTGAGAAAACGGCGGGGGGGAGACGCCTCGAATTCCAGCTTGTACACCTGAGATACTACTTGAAGGATCCAGGGATCCACCTGTGAGCGAGCCCACTGATCGCTGAAATTTTTGAGGCGGCCCCCCACCGTAACTGGCTACGCCTGTGGAGCCCCCGCGTCATGCGGTGGACTCAGAGGAAGCGGCGGAAGAATTTTGATTCTGGGAACTGGCTGACTGGTGCAGCTTTTTCCCTCTTCCCTCGTCTCTGTGCAGAAAGGAAGCGCCTTTGACCCGCTTGCTTTTCTGAAGCCGAAAGGACTGTACCTGATAATACAGTGCTTTCTTAGGCTGTGAGGAAACCTGAGGTAAAAATTTTTCTTCCCAGCTGTTGCTGTGGATACGAGGTCCCAGAGACCATCCCCAAACAATTCCTCACCCTTATAAGGCTCTATGTGCCTTTCAAAGTCAGCATCACCTGTCCAGTGTCGGGTCTCTAATACCCTCCTGACAGAATGGACATTGCATTAATTCTGGATGCCAGCCGGCAAAATATCCCTCTGTGCATCCCTCATATATAAGACGACGTCTTTAATATGCTCTTATGTTCGCAAAATAGTATCCCTGTTTGACAGGGTCACAGACCACGCTGCAGCAGCACTATCTGCAGGTCTCAGTCTAGTACCTGAGTGTGTAAATACAGACTTCAGGATAGCCTCCTGCTTTTTATTAGCAGGTACCTTCAAAGTGGCCGTATCCTAAGACGGCAGTGCCACCTTTTTTGACAAACGTGTGAGCGCCTTATCCACCCTAGGGGATATCTCCCAGCGTAACTTATCCTCTGGCGGGAAAGGGTACGCCATCAGTAACTTTTTAGAAATTACCAGTTTCTTATCGGGGGAACCCACGCTTTTTCACACTTCATTCACTCATTTGATGGGGGAACAAAACACTGCCTGCTTTTTCTCCCCAAACATAAAACCCTTTTTTAGTGGTACTTGGGTTAATGTCAGAAATGTGTAACACATTTTTTATTGCCGGGATCATGTAACGGATGTTCCTAGTGGATTGTGTATATGTCTCAACCTCGTCGACACTGGAGTCAGACTCCGTGTCGACATCTGTGTCTGCCATCTGAGGGAGCGGGCGTTTTTGAGCCCCTGATGGCCTTTGAGACGCCTGGGCAGGCGCGGGCTGAGAAGCCGGCTGTCCCACAGCTGTTACGTCATCCAGCCTTTTATGTAAGGAGTTGACACTGTCGGTTTATACCTTCCACCTATCCATCCACTCTGGTGTCGGCCCCACAGGGGGCGACATCACATTTATCGGCATCTGCTCTGCCACCACATAAGCGTCCTCATCAAACGTGTCGACACAGCCGTACCGACACACCGCACACACACACACACACACACACACAGGGAATGCTCTGACTGAGGACAGAACCCCACACAGCCCTTTGGGGAGACAGAGAGAGAGTATGCCAGCACACACCAGAGCGCTATATAATTTAGGGATTAACACTATATTGAGTGAATTTTTCCCAATAGCTGCTTGTATAAACAATATTGCGCCTAAATTTAGTGCCCCCCCTCTCTTTTTAACCCTTTGAGCCTGCAAACTACAGGGGAGAGCCTGGGGAGCTGTCTTCCAGCTGCACTGTAAAGAGAAAATGGCGCCAGTGTGCTGAGGGAGATAGCTCCGCCCCTTTCTCGCGGACTTTTCTCCCGCTTTTTTATGGATTCTGGCAGGAGTATTTATCACATATATAGCCTCTGGGGCTATATATTGTGATATATTTGCCAGCCAAGGTGTTTTTATTGCTGCTCAGGGCGCCCCCCCCCCAGCGCCCTGCACCCTCAGTGACCGGAATGTGAAGTGTGTATGAGGAGCAATGGCGCACAGCTGCAGTGCTGTGCGCTACCTTGGTGAAGACTGATGTCTTCTGCCGACGATTTTCCGGACCTCTTCTTGCTTCTGGCTCTGTAAGGGGGACGGCGGCGCGGCTCCGGGAACGAACACCAAGGCCAGTTCCATGCGGTCGGTCCCTCTGGAGCGAATGGTGTCCAGTAGCCTAAGAAGCCCAAGCTAGCTGCAAGCAGGTAGGTTCGCTTCTTCTCCCCTTAGTCCCTCGATGCAGTGAGCCTGTTGCCAGCAGGTCTCACTGTAAAATAAAAAACCTAAAATAAACTTTCTTTCTAGGAGCTCAGGAGAGCCCCTAGTGTGCATCCAGCTCGGCCGGGCACAGAAATCTAACTGAGGTCTGGAGGAGGGTCTTAGTGGGAGGAGCCAGTGCACACCAGATAGTACCTAATCTTTCTTTTAGAGTGCCCAGTCTCCTGCGGAGCCGTCTATTCCCCATGGTCCTTACGGAGTTCCCAGCATCCACTAGGACGTCAGAGAAACACACTACAGGCTGATCCAACTTTGATGTAATGTCCTTAAAACAAGTCAAAATGAGGCTCAGTAGTGTGTGTGGCCTCCACGTGCCTGTATGACCTCCCAACAACACCTGGGCATGCTCCTGATGAGGTGGCGGATGGTCTCCTGAGGGATCTCCTCCCAGACCTGGACTAAAGCATCCGCCAACTCATGGACAGTCTGTGGTGCAACGTAGCGTTGGTGGATGGAGCGAGACATGATGTCCCAGATGTGCTCAATTGGATTCAGGTCTGGGGAACAGGCAGGCCAGTCCATAGCATCAATGCCTTCGTCTTGCAGGACCTGCTGACACACTCCAGCCACATGAGGTCTAGCATTGTCTTGCATTAGGAGGAACCCAGGGCCAATCGCACCAGCATATGGTCTCACAAGGGGTCTGAGGATCTCATCTCGGTACCTAATGGCAGTCAGGCTACCTCTGGCGAGTACATGGAGGGCTGTGCGGCCCCCCAAAGAAATGCCACCCCACACCATTACTGACCCACTGCCAAACCGGTCATGCTGGAGGATGTTGCAGGCAGCAGAATATTCTCCTTGGCGTCTCCAGACTCTGTCACGTCTGTCACATGTGCTCAGTGAGAACCTGCTCGCCAGTGGCGAATTTGCCAATCTTGGTGTTCTCTGGCAAATGCCAAACGTCCTGCACGGTGTTGGGCTGTAAGCACAACCCCCACCTGTGGACGTCGGGCCCTCATACCACCTTCATGGAGTCTGTTTCTGATCGTTTGAGTAGACACATGCACATTTGTGGCTTGCTGGAGGTCATTTTGCAGGGCTCTGGCAGTGCTCCTCCTGTTCCTTCTTGCACAAAGGCGGAGGTAGCGGTCCTGCTGCTGGGTTGTTGCCCTCCTACGGCCTTCTCCACGTCTCCTGATGTACTGGCCTGTCTCCTGGTAGCGCCTCCATGCTCTGGACACTACGCTGACAGACACAGCAAACCTTCTTGCCACAGCTCGCATTGATGTGCCATCCTGGATGAGATGCACTACCTGAGCCACTTGTGTGGGTTGTAGGGAGGTCATACAGGCACGTGGAGGCCACACACACTACTGAGCCTCATTTTGACTTGTTTTAAGGACATTACATCAAAGTTGGATCAGCCTGTAGTGTGTTTTTCCACTTTAATTTTGAGGGTGACTCCAAATCCAGACCTCCATGGGTTAATAAATTTGATTTCCATTGATAATTTTTGTGTGATTTTGTGGTCAGCACATTCAACTATGTAAAGAACAAAGTATTTAATAAGAATATTTTATTCATTCAGATCTAGGATGTGTTATTTTAGTGTTCCCTTTATTTTTTTGAGCAGTGTAGTAATACTAGAAACTAATTTGGGAAAAGAGAGACTCTTTGTTGGGACACTCAGTGTTATTAATTTTTTTTAAATATAACTTTAATTCTAAGGGGTCTATTCAATTGATGTCGGATCCTTTCCGCAGACAGTTCAGTATTCAATTTGAGGACAAATCCAACAGGTTTTGGCTGTTTCTGTCAATGTCAATCCAACTTTCTTTAAAGTCGGATTGACATTGTTGAAAACGGGACTAAAAACAAGTTGGAAAAACAGCAGCCCCACTAAATAGGTCGAATCATGATTTAACCTAAAAAAAGTCGGAAACTGCCGTCTTTCCGACTAGACGGCAGTTCCGACTAGAAATGAATAGATCCCTATATCATTAAAATATAAAGTATAGTCCCAACAGTATAAATTCCTGAGTAAAATTAAATTGATATATCTTTACCTATTACTGGTTACAATATGGTCTATGTCATAAGCAAATTACAGACATATGAAGGTAAAGATACGCTGGTAAAAAATAAGAATTTACTTACTGATAATTCTATTTCTCATAGTCCGTAGTGGATGCTGGGGACTCCGTAAGGACCATGGGGAATAGCGGCTCCGCAGGAGACTGGGCACATCTAAAGAAAGCTTTAGGACTATCTGGTGTGCACTGGCTCCTCCCCCTATGACCCTCCTCCAAGCCTCAGTTAGGATACTGTGCCCGGACGAGCGTACACAATAAGGAAGGATTTTGAATCCCGGGTAAGACTCATACCAGCCACACCAATCACACCATACAACTTGTGATCTGAACCCAGTTAACAGCATGATAACAGAGGAGCCTCTAGAAAAGATGGCTCACTACAGCAATAACCCGATTTTTTGGTAACAATAACTATGTACCAGTATTGCAGACAATCCGCACTTGGGATGGGCGCCCAGCATCCACTACGGACTATGAGAAATAGAATTATCGGTAAGTAAATTCTTATTTTCTCTAATGTCCTAAGTGGATGCTGGGGACTCCGTAAGGACCATGGGGATTATACCAAAGCTCCCAAACGGGCGGGAGAGTGCGGATGACTCTGCAGCACCAAATGAGAGAACTCCAGGTCCTCCTCAGCCAGGATATCAATTTTGTAGAATTTTACAAACGTATTTGCTCCTGACCAAGTAGCTGCTCGGCAAAGTTGTAAAGCCGAGACCCCTCGGGCAGCCGCCCAAGATGAGCCCACCTTCCTTGTGGAGTGGGCATTTACAGATTTTTGGCTGTGGCAGGCCTGCCACAGAATGTGCAAGCTGAATTGTACTACAAATCCAACGAGCAATAGTCTGCTTAGAAGCAGGAGCACCCAGCTTGTTGGGTGCACACAGGATAAACAGCGAGTCAGATTTCCTGACTCCAGCCGTCCTGGAAACATATATTTTCAGGGCACTGACAACGTCTAGCAACTTGGAGGCCTCCAAGTCCCTAGTAGCCGCAGGCACCACCAATAGGTTGGTTCAGGTGAGACGCTGAAACCACTTTGGGGAGAAACTGAGGACGAGTCCTCAATTCCGCCCTGTCCGAATGGAAAATCAGATAAGGGCTTTTTCAGGATAAAGCCGCCAATTCTGACACGCGCCTGGCCCAGGCCAGGGCCAACAGCATGACCACTTTCCATGTGAGATATTTTAACTCCACAGATTTAAGTGGTTCAAACCAAAGTGACTTTTGGAACCCAAAACTACATTGAGATCCCAAAGTGCCACTGGAGGCACAAAAGGAGGCTGTATATGCAGTACCCCTTTTACAAACGTCTGAACTTCAGGGACTGAAGCTAGTTCTTTTTGGAAGAAAATTGACAGGGCCGAAATTTGAACCTTAATGGACCCCAATTTCAGGCCCATAGACACTCCTGTTTGCAGGAAATGTAGGAATCGACCCAGTTGAATTTCCTCCGTCGGGCCTTACTGGCCTCGCACCACGCAACATATTTTCGCCAATTGCGGTGATAATGTTTTTGCGGTTACATCCTTCCTGGCTTTGATCAGGATAGGGATGACTTCATCCGGAATGCCTTTTTTCCTTCAGGATCCGGCGTTCAACCGCCATGCCGTCAAACGCAGCCGCGGTAAGTCTTGGAACAGACAGGGTCCTTGCTGGAGCAGGTCCCTTCTTAGAGGTAGAGGCCACGGATCCTCCGTGAGCATCTCTTGAAGTTCCGGTTACCAAGTCCTTCTTGGCCAATCCGGAACCACGAATATAGTGCTTACTCCTCTCCATCTTATCAATCTCAGTACCTTGGGTATGAGAGGCAGAGGAGGGAACACATACCCTGACTGGTACACCCACGGTGATACCAGAGCGTCTACAGCTTATTGCCTGAGGGTCCCTGGACCTGGCGCAATACCTGTCAAGTTTTTAATCATGTGGAAGACTTCTGGGTGAAGTCCCCACTCTCCCGGGTGGAGGTCGTGCTGAGGAAGTCTGCTTCCCAGTTGTCCACTCCCGGAATGAATACTGCTGACAGTGCTATCACATGATTTTCCGCCCAGCGAAGAATACTTGCAGCTTCTGCCATTGCCCTCCCGCTTCTTGTGCCACCCTGTCTGTTTACGTGGGTGACTGCCGTGATGTTGTCCGACTGGATCAACACCGGCTGACCTTGAAGCAGAGGTCTTGCTAAGCTTAGAGCATTGTAAATGTCCCTTAGCTTCAGGATATTTATGTGAAGTGATGTCTCCAGGCTTGACCATAAGCCCTGGATATTCCTTCCCTGTGTGACTGCTCCCCAGCCTCGCAGGCTGGCATCAGTGGTCACCAGGACCCAGTCCTGAATGCCTAATCTGCGGCCCTCTAGAAGATGAGCACTCTGCAACCACCACAGGAGGGACACCCTTGTCCTTGGTGACAGGGTTATCCGCTGATGCATCTGAAGATGCGATCCGGACCATTTGTCCAGCAGGTCCCACTGGAAAGTTCTTGCGTGGAATCTACCGAATGGGATTGCTTCGTAGGAAGCCACCATTTTACCCAGAACCCTTGTGCATTGATGCACTGAGACTTGGCTCGGTTTTAGGAGGTTCCTGACTAGCTCGGATAACTCCCTGGCTTTCTCCTCCGGGAGAAACACCTTTTTCTGGACTGTGTCCAGGATCATCCCTAGGAACAGAAGACACGTCGTCGGAACCAGGTGCGATTTTGGAATATTGAGAATCCAATCGTGCTGCCGCAACACTACCTGAGATAGTGCTACACCGACCTCCAACTGTTCCCTGGATCTTACCCTTATCAGGGAATTGTCCAAGGAAGGGATAACTAAAATTCACTTCCTTCGAAGGAATATCATCATTTCGGCCATTACCTTGGTAAAGACCCGGGGTGCCGTGTACCATCCATACGGCAGCGTCTGAACTGATAGTGACAGTTCTGTACCATAAACCTGAGGTACCCTTGGTGAGAAGGGTAAATTTTGACATGAAGGTAAGCATCCTTGATGTCCCGAGACATCATGTAGTCCCCTTCTTCCAGGTTCGCAATCACTGCTCTGAGTGACTCAATCTTGAATTTGAACCTCTGTACGTAAGTGTTCAAAGATTTTAGATTTAGAATCGGTCTCACCGAGCCGTCCGGCTTCGGTACCACAACAGTGTGGAATAATACCCCGTTCCCTGTTGCAGGAGGGGTATCTTGATTATCACCTGCTGGGAATACAGCTTGTGAATGGCTTCCAAAACTGTCTCCCTGTCAGAAGGAGACATCGGTAAAGCCGACTTTAGGAAACGGCTAGGGGGAGACGTCTCGAATTCTAATTTGTACCCCTGAGATATCACCTGAAGGATCCAGGGGTCTACTTGCGAGTGAGCCCACTGCGCGCTGAAATTCATTGAGACGGGCCCCCCACCGTGCCTGATTCTGCTTGTAAAGCCCCCGCGTATACTGAGGGCTTGGCAGAGGCGGGAGAGGGTTTCTGTTCCTGGGAACTGGCTGATTTCTGCAGCCTTTTTCCTCTCCCTCTGTCACGGGGCAGAAATGAGGAACCTTTTGCCCGCTTGTCCACGAAAAGACTGCGCCTGATAATACGGCGTCTTCTCATGTTGAGAGGCGACCTGGGGTACAAACGTGGAATTCCCAGCTGTTGCCGTGGCCACGAGGTCTGAAAGACCGACCCCAAATAACTCCTCCCTTAATAAAGCAATACTTCCAAATGCCGTTTGGAATACGCATCACCTGACCACTGACGTGTCCATAACCCTCTACTGGTAGAAATGGACAACGCGCTTAGACTTGATGCCAGTCGGCAAATATTCCGCTGTGCATCACGCATATATAAAAATGCATCTTTTAAATGCTCTATAGGCAAAAATATACTGTCCCTATCTAGGGTATCAATATTTTCAGTCAGGGAATCCGACCACGCCAACCCAGCACTGCACATCCAGGCTGAGGCGATTGCTGGTCGCAGTATAACACCAGTATGTGTGTAAATACCTTTTAGGATACCCTCCTGCTTTCTATCAGCAGGATCCTTAAGGGCGGCCATCTCAGGCGAAGGTAGAGCCCTTACAAGCGTGTGAGCGCTTTATCCCCCCTAGGGGGTGTTTCCCAACGCACCCTAACCTCTGGCGGGAAAGGATATAATGCCAATAACATTTTAGAAATTATCCGTTGTTATCAGGGGAAACCCACGCATCATCACACACCTCATTTAATTTCTCAGATTCAGGAAAACTACAGGTAGTTTTTCCTCACCGAACATAATACCCCTTTTTTGGTGGTACTCGTATTATCAGAAATGTGTAAAACATTTTTCATTGCCTCAATCATGTAACGTGTGGCCCTACTGGAAGTCACATTCATCTCTTCACCGTCGACACTGGAGTCAGTATCCGTGTCGGCGTCTATATCTGCCATCTGAGGTAACGGGCGCTTTAGAGCCCCTGACGGCCTATGAGACGTCTGGACAGGCACAAGCTGAGTAGCCGGCTGTCTCATGTCAACCACTGTCTTTTATACAGAGCTGACACTGTCACGTAATTCCTTCCAACAGTTCATCCACTCAGGTGTCGACCCCCTAGGGGGTGACATCACTATTACAGGCAATCTGCTCCGTCTCCACATCATTTTTCTCCTCATACATGTCGACACAAAGTACCGACACACAGCACACACACAGGGAATGCTCTGATAGAGGACAGGACCCCACTAGCCCTTTGGGGAGACAGAGGGAGAGTTTGCCAGCACACACCAGAGCGCTATATATACAGGGATAGCCTTATATAAGTGTTTTTCCCCTTATAGCTGCTGTATAGTTAATACTGCGCCTAATTAGTGCCCCCCTCTCTTTTTTTAACCCTTTCTGTAGTGTAGTGACTGCAGGGGAGAGACAGGGAGCTTCCCTCCAACGGAGCTGTGAGGGAAAATGGCGCCAGTGTGCTGAAGAGATAGGCTCCGCCCCTTTTTCGCGGACTTTTCTCCTGCTTTTTTTATGGATTCTGGCAGGGGTTAAATGCATCCATATAGCCCAGGAGCTATATGTGATGCATTTTTTTGCCATCCAAGGTGTTTTTATTGCGTCTCAGGGCGCCCCCCCCAGCGCCCTGCACCCTCAGTGACCGAAGTGTGAAGTGTGCTGAGAGCAATGGCGCACAGCTGCAGTGCTGTGCGCTACCTTGTTGAAGACAGGACGTCTTCTGCCGCCGATTTTCCGGACCTCTTCTGCCTTCTGGCTCTGTAAGGGGGCCGGCGGCGCGGCTTTGGGACCCATCCAAGCTGGGCCTGTGATCGTCCCTCTGGAGCTAATGTCCAGTAGCCTAAGAAGCACAATCCACTCTGCACGCAGGTGAGTTCGCTTCTTCTCCCCTTAGTCCCTCGATGCAGTGAGCCTGTTGCCAGCAGGTCTCACTGAAAATAAAAAACCTAATCTAAAACTTTCACTAAGAAGCTCAGGAGAGCCCCTAGTGTGCACCCTTCTCGTTCGGGCACAGAGATCTAACTGAGGCTTGGAGGAGGGTCATATGGGGAGGAGCCAGTGCACACCAGATAATCCTAAAGCTTTCTTTAGATGTGCCCAGTCTCCTGCGGAGCCGCTATTCCCCATGGTCCTTACGGAGTCCCCAGCATCCACTTAGGACATTAGAGAAATATAGTACATATGTAGTATACTTAATATCTTAAATAAAATAATTTCTTGATGCTCCTTAGCAAGATGTAAGCATAGTAACATAGTATTTGAGGTTGAATAGAGGCAAATTGCCCATCGTGTTCAACCTGTTTTAAGTTGTGATGATTCTACATACTTGCTAAATAATGTTTTATGACTAGTTAGCTACTATAACTCATGTTACCCCCGTATTAACCACGTTGATATTTTAAGTATTATAACCTTGGATAGCTTTTTCATTCAGAAATGTATCCATTCCTTTTTTAAATCCAATTAGAGTCTGCCATTACCACCTCCCCTGGCAGGGAATTCCACATCCTGATTGCCCTAACAGTGAAGAACCCTTTCCTCTGTTGCGTTCGGAACTTTCTCTCCTCCAGTCACAGCGAGTGCCCACGTGTCCTAAACGGTGTTCTTTTAATAAATAATTCCTCTGATAACTCTTTGCGATGTCCCTTTACATATTTGAAGATATTAATAATATCTCCTCTTAGGAGCCTCTTTTCTAGTGTATACATATTCAGCCTAGTAAGTCTTATAGTCCAGTCCTTCTAGGCCTTTAATCAATTTAGTAGCTCGCTTTTGAACAATTTCGAGTTCACTGATGTCTTTTTTATACAATGGTGCCCAAAACTGAACACAGTATTCCAGGTGCGGATGTACCAATGCCTTATACAGCGGCATGACTACATCCGAGTCCCTTGTCTCAATTCCCCTTTTTATGCACGCTAGCACCTTACTTGCCTTCTTTACTGCGTTTTGACATTGTGTACGGTCATTAAGCCTATTATCAATGAATACCCCCAAATCTTTTTCCAACTCTGTTTCCCCTAGGAATTCCCCATTTAATATGTAGGATGCAAGTTTGTTTTTAGTCCCAAAATGCATAACCTTGCATTTGTCTGTATTGAACCTCATTTTCCATTTAGACGCCCAGAGTTCAAGTTTAGATAGATCATTCTGCAAGGACTCCACATACAATTCTGAATTAATGACCTTACACAGTTTAGTATCATCTGCAAAGATTGACACTGTGCTTTCCAGGCCTATTTCTAGGTCACTGATCAATATGTTGAACAGTAGTGGTCAGAGTACGGACCCTTGTGGTATTCCGCTGACTACTGGGGACCAGGTTGAGGACTTCCTGTTGACCACTACTCGCTGTACCCTGCTATCCAACCAGCTGCTTATTTATGTGCAAATAGTTTTTCCTAGGCCAATCTCCTTTCATTTGATCATCAGTCTCCTGTGAGGAACTGTATCGAAGGCTTTTGCAAAATCTAGGAAAACCACATCCACTGCTTTTCCTTGATCAAGATTATTGCTCACTTCCTCGAAGAAGCTAATTAAGTTAGTCTGACATGACCTGTCCCTCACAAACCCATGCTGGTTCTTGCTAATAATCCTAGCGGACTTTAGATACTCCTGTACGACATCCCTTAGAATTCCTTCCAATATTTTCCCCACTATAGATGTTAAACTAACTGGTCTGTAGTTTCCCGGAAGATTTTTGGATCCCTTTTTAAATAATGGCACCACCTCAGCTACACGCCAATCCTTTGGTACCATGCCTGATCTAATTGAACTATTGAAAATCAAGTAGAGTGGTCGTGCTAGTTGTGAACTAAGCTCCATAAGAACCCTCGGGTGAAGCCCATCAGGAACAGGTGATTTATTAATCTTAATTTTGCTTAGTCTGTCCCGGGCTACTTCTTCGCTTAAACAAGTATCTAACCATGAATCATTACTGTCACAATTGTTATGCTCTACTCCAGAGGTTCTCAAACTCGGTCCTCGGGGGCACACATAGTGCATGTTTTGCAGGTCTCCTCACAGAATCGCAAGTGAAATAATTAGCTCCACCTGTGGTCCTTTTAAAATGTGTCAGTGAGTAATTAATACACCTGTGCACCTGCTGGGTTACCTAAAAAAACATCCACTGTGTGTGCCCCCGAGGACAGAGTTTGAGAACCTCTGCTCTACTCCCACCATCAGTTCTTCACTGGTGAATACTGATGAAAAGAATTTGTTCAGTATTTCTGCTTTTATTTCGTCATCATTTATCAATTCTCCTAATTCATCTTTTAATGGACCTATATTCTCCTTTTTTTAACCTTTTACCGTTTATGTATTTAAAAAGCTTTTTAGGATTGGTTTTACTTTCTATAGCGATTTGCTTTTCATTTTAGCTGCTCTTATTGCTTTTTTGCATTTCTTATTACACTCCTTGTAATACTTGAAAGACTCCTCCTTTCTATTAGATTTAAATGCTTTGAAAGCTCACTTTTTTTTTTATCCATTTCTGCCTTAACCTTCTTGTTAAGCCACATCGGTTTGAGTTTAATATTCCTGCGTTTACTGCCCATGGGAATAAAGTTATGAATATTGCTATCCAGAACCCCTTTTAAAACATCCCACATTTCCCAAGTGTTCTGGTTATTAAACAGAACCTCCCACTCGATGTCGTTAAGTGCACATCTAAGCATACTGAAATTAGCCTTCCTAAAGTTAAAAGTTTTGGTGGAACCCCTGCAGCTATGTTTCCTGAAACTGATGTCGAATGTGATCATATAGTGATCACTGTTACCCAAAGTCTCCCCAACTTTAGTGTTTGATATAATGTCCACATTATTAGTAATTACTAGATCCAAAGTAGTTTTACCCCTAGTTGGGTCCTCGACTAATTGAGACAAGTAGTGATCCCTAAACATATTTAAGAACCTGCTGCCCCTCGCTTTAGCACATGACTCGTTACTCCAGTTTATATCCTGGTATTTAAAATCCCCAATCACAAGGATGTCCCCCAATCCCGCAGCATCTGAAATAGAATACTTTTTCATGTGGTAATTTTTCAGTTTAACTCTGTATTGTGTAGTCGTTTTGATACTGACAACTGCCCCCATAAAAGCGTCTCACAGAGAGAAATATAATGTATGATTCCTGCTGTTAGGAGATTATAAGCTTAAAGAAAATGGCAAAGCCCATGTGGAACACTATATGTGCAAGTGCTTGGAGTGGTCGCGCCCTGCTTTATCAAAGATCTACAACACCTTGTTTCCCTGGGGGTCTCCCATCCAGTGCCGTAATTAGACATTTTAGCGCTGTGTGCAAGAAACGGCATCGGCACCCTCCCCCCCTTATGTAAAATAGGGGCAGTGCGCGCCGTAGGTTTTCACAAAATATACAGGGGAGTGGCTTCATGGGGAAGGGGTGTGGCCACAAAATAATACCAACTCATATTACGGTGCACAGTAGTCTCCATTATTCAAATTACACCGCACAGTAGCACCACTACACCAGGTAAAGCCCCTTTTACACATTACGGCGGACAGATTCCCCTTTTTACACATTACGGCGGACAGCGTCCCCCTTTTTACACATTACGGCAAACCACGTCTCCCTTTTTACACATTACGGCAGATAGCATCCCCCTTTTTACACATTACGGCAGACAGCGTCCCCCTTTTTACACATTACATTAGACTGCGTCCCCCTTTTTACACATTACGGCAGACAGCGTCCCCCTTTTTACACATTACGGCAGACAGCGCCCCCCTTTTTACACATTACGGCAGACAGCGCCCCCCTTTTTACACATTACGGCAGACAGCGTCCCCCTTTTTACACATTACGGCAGACAGCGTCCCCCTTTTTACACATTACGGCAGACAGCGTCCCTTTTTACACATTATGGCAGACAGTCCCCCTTTTTACACATTACGACAGACTAGATAGATAGATAGACAGAGACTAGATGATATTTACTGTCTCTCTGCTGACTCAGGCAGTCAGGCTCCTCAGTGCAGCAGCTTCTGGCAGAGGAGGAGGAGGAGGGAGCCGCAGCAGCGCACTGTAATTGGTGGCGCCGCCGCATGCAGCTCTCCCTCTCCTTTCACACTAGCTGGCCACCACCGCTGTGAATGCTGGTATGAGGGAAGCACGCATCCCAGCATTCACAGCAGCAGCGGCCAGCCTATGTGGAAGGAGAGGGACAGCTGCAGCAGCGCTGCCACCAATTACAGTGCGCTGCTGCGGCTCCCTCCTCCCCCTCCTTCTCACCTGTCCCCGGAGCTGCTCCTCTCCCCGATACGGCACACACAGGTGGCTTGTAATGAGTCAATTTGACTCATTACAATGCCGCTGACTTAAGGCAATGCGGGCAGTTGCGCCCCTAGGGTGACTGCGCTGTGTGCCAGGCACACCTGGCACACACGTAGTTACTGCCCTTCTCCCATCCAAATACTAACCAGGCCCAACACTACTTAGCTTTCAAGATCAGACAAGAGTGGGCGTGTCCAGTGTGGTATGGTTGTACAGTAGGTATGATAATGCTACCAGTTTACAGGTAGTGTCCACACCAATCAAAGAATAGATTTTTTTGTAATGGTATGGGTAGTCGAGCAAGATGACCGTTATGACTATAAGTTTAAACCTCCACCCCCAAACACAGTATAAACTGCTAGTACTAGTTAATCAGAGCAGAGAATGGTAAAGTTATGCCTGGGTATGACACTAATACAATTGTGTTTTTATTCCAGCACATTAGCAGAAAATCACAGTCATAATTGTTTATATTAATTTGTAAGGAGAAAGGAAGTGATAGATGTAACAGGTTTGTAAGGGACAAAGTTCCGCTTCTACTCTTTGTGTGGAAATAGACGTTCTGACAGCCGCAATAGGCAAATTAGGTGCGCAGCTGAACACTGCAGAGATGTTCGCCTTTGCATCACCAGGTAATGAATTGCCCCCATAGTGGATTATGTAACAAAACGTGTGCACCATTACTGCCTGCTAGAGAACCATATAATCAAAATGCACACCTGATCAAGCGGCTGAAACATCATAGGACTTACCCTAAACGTTGGACCACCCTATGGAAATTTTAGCCAGCCATGATCTTAAAGAAACGTATTACCTGCATTGTCCCCATAGACTTTTATGGAAGTGAGCAATGTGGAAGGCTGTTTACATTACAAAACCACATAGAACTATGTCATTAGCGGCAGTATAGTCCTATTTGAGCAGACAGCGATGGGGCGAAGAGATGTCTAATACATGAACAATATAAGCAGCTTTCAAAAATAGTTTGTTGTTCTTTTCCTTTCATTAGCAGCCAGAAGAGAGCAGCGGACACAACATGTCTATTTATAGCAATGCGACTTACCACAACTGAAAGCTGGCAGTCTGAGTGGAATCACAGAAGTCAATACCCATTGAGACCGTAATGGATCCCTCTGGCTCCAGAGAATCTGCAAAATAAAATGTTTTCCCCACATAAATTTACAAAGGTAAAAGAAAATCAAATAACAAATACCAGTCAGCATGCACATGCAATAAAAATGCTTGGCTTATCACATTACTGGCTGGGGAGGCCGGCTACACCAGAGACCATGCTTCTCTGTCAGAAAAACAAGTATAAATAGGAGCGTCCATTGAGGAAGTTGCTGCAAGGCCGTGTTTACTGTGGTAAATTGGATTTCTGTTACTATAGGATTTCTTTCTTCTCTAAATAGATACAAATTTTGCACACTGTGAACCAAACACAACGCTGGCATTTAAAAGAGCATAACAGGACCTGGAGTTTATTTGAAAAAAAAAGAAACAAAAAAACCCAGGTGTTTAACCTGACCACATGACTGGAGGTTGGAGTGTTTCCAACAGACCCAATAAGATCCATATTCAGATCCCAGAACTTCAAGAACTGGCCATTTTAACAAACATCAGCGGCAGTTATGTTCGCGACTTGTCTAAATAACCAGTAATTCTGCCTCACAGCATTTAGGCCATGGGTTTAATTCTGACCAGGACACTATGTAGTTTGTATGTTCTCCCCATGTTGCATGAGCTTCTTCCGAGTGTTCTGGCTTCCTCCCACAGTCCACACACATACTTAGCAGATTTTGACAAATTACTGTAGTTCCTAGTCTATGTGTTTGTGTCTGTGATACTGATGTTACTGCATAAAGATTCTCTGATAGTACAGTCTGATAACAATTACCATACAATGTTGAAACATTGTCGTTAATTGTTTATATGAAATACCTCATCAATAACCATTTTTATCCATTAACAGTATAGGAAGTCTATCTTGAAAATGAGTAAATGATCACAGCTCAATTACAATATTCAATGTCAATAAGGGTGACCGTTTAGGTGCTTACAGATGCTGGGTAAATACGTACAAGTGAATGGCCAAATCTGAAAGCTGTAGTATCTGATGGTAGGGACTAATGCCTGTACCCGACAGGGTACTATTAGAGTGATCACACAAATGGTCAGATAAGGTAATTATCTATCCGCAGTAACTACTGTCGGGTGGTCTTCAGTATGCCGCCGACCGGCATACCGGCGCCGGGATCCCGACCCCTACTGTCCTGACCAGCACACAATGCAGCCCTATGAAATGATGTTAGGATCAGTTCTACGATTTGCAGCTAATTAGGTGCAGAATGGTCTAACTGGCCATAATCTCTCCAAGAACTATGTACAAATCATGGGTAGTGGGGTCTAGAAGTGTCTTGTGCAGGCAAAAAATTGACATTAAAAATTTTGTTACATAAAAACAATTTCAATACATAATTAGATTGTGTTATCTTCGTGTTAAGAACTGCATTAATAGAATAAAAGTAATTAAGGCAGCAGTAATTATTCAGTAAAGAAATAACTTTCCTGTACCCTCTGAATGACACAGTCACTGGTCTATGAAGGTTACTCCACAAAGAACACAAGGCAGTAGAATGCAAGTATTGTTATAAAGCACCAACCAATTCTACACTTGTACATTACTTATGCTGGGAATACACGCTGCAATTAACTGGACAATCCGCCCGATATGTCAGATCACCCAAATAATTGTAGCATGCATGTGGGCGACAGATCCAAAAATATCCATTGGTTGGACATGCCAGATCTCCCAGCATGTCCGCTTCGATATTTTCAAGTGTCATGACGCCGCATCGGGCAGTGTATGGCCTGCCGTGGCTGACCGACGGACATTGCTCCCGGGGAAATGTCATGCCCCCCCGGGGGTGGAGAATAGGTATAGTGGCCATACACACTGTGAGAGGCAAAGGTAGGGCCACAACAATGCATTATGTTATGTGTTCTGTACAAATTCACCTAATTGTTAGCAGGTAAGCACAGAGGTTATTCCAGCAACATAATGGCAAATGGAGGCATGAAACATTCTGCTTTCTCGGAGATGGATGGCGGTGTTCCGGCCTGAATACAGGTCATGCACAGTTATGTCCCTAACTCAGTGTCCAAATATGACAAGTGTTGCTGGACAAGATATTCATATAAAAGGAAAATAATGACCTTTGCATGTATTCTAAAGGGGCTCGAATTCAATGCCTTTTCACTGTCCAGGCACATTCTATATGCAAAAGTAGATTATGGGGGAAATCAAATGTTATCACACCCCTGATCTCCCGTCTAAAGTGATGGGAGATCGTGGGGAGATATTCAAATGCCCTCAATTATCGCCTCCCAAACGGGTCTCTTTACGCGCATTTCAGCTTGCTACCCCCGGGGGTACGAGATGAAATGAACTTGTCACACCAGTCGGCAGCAACATTTGAATAGCTGCCGGCGGGAGGAACATTTGAATCCGGCCCTATATCTGCCCATATATCAGTGTTTCCCAGCCTCGGTCTTCAAGACAAACAGTCCTGGTTTTAAGAATAGCCATTCTTGAGCACAGGTGACTGAATTATTAACTCAGTTCTTACCATCTGTGTACATGAATGGATATCCTTAAAACCTGGACTGCTTGTGTGCCATGAGTACCGAGGCTGGAAAACACTGCCATTTATAACAGAAAAAAATGTGACACATGGGATAAAACCGTTCTGGTGCTCCCGTACTATAATGATTTCTTTACTGAAATAATTGTTGCAACAAAAAGCAGAAATTTAACAGAAAAAAAGGAGATAAAAGTAAACAACAGGGTTGGGCGACGGCAGACATTCCTATCTCAGTGCCCAATCCTGCACAGAGATCTCCTAAAGCTTCTGCAGTACGGAGGTTTGATGGTGAGCATTACTGCCTCACAGCACTGAGGTCATGGGTTCGACTCCTACCATGGCCCCAACTGTGTGGAGTTTGTATATTCTCCCCTACTTGCGTGGGTTTCCTCCGGGTTCTCCGTTTTCCTCCCACAATCCAAAAATATACTGGTAGGTTAATTGGCTCCCAACAAACATTAACCTTAGTGAATGTGTGTGTGTGTACATGTGGTAGGGAATATAGAGTGTTAGCTCCACTGGGGCAGGGACTGATGTGAATGGGCAAATATCCTCTGTAAAGCGCTGTGGAATATGTGCGCGCTATATAAATAACTGGTAAGAATAAGAATGATTCTGCACAGACAGCTCAGAAAGCTGAGCAGGCTGATTTGTATTGTGTACTGGTGGTAAATTTGCACAGGAAAGGTACGGAGGAGGGTTTTCTTTCTGGCTGAGGTCAATAATTCAGGTTATTTGGGGGCGGGGGGACGTACTAAACAAATATTTATATGATGCAATGGTCCCTGACAAAGCTGTAAGAAAAATTTAGCAGTCATATAATCATATTATATGATGGGGAATACAGAAAACAATTCAAATTTAAAACTACAATGCGTCTAAAAGAACTAGGCATATTATAAATGTAACTATTAATCTATATCAATGAAATATCCTGGATATATGGGAATTAACTATAAGTGCTGTGGGTGCAGCTTCGGCTTTTGAGCAAGCCAAGGAACCGAAGAGACTTCTATTAATCTTATATTTCACGGTAGAGTGTTTTAATTACCATATTAAATGATGTTACTTGTATTTAGTTTTTTGATAAGTTAATGTATTTACCTTTTTCTTTATTTTTTTAAATGAGAGAAAGGAAAGCGGTCGCCTGTCAGATAGCAGCGAGGCGAGTCTGTGGTCTGCTATGCTGGTATACACCGGTGTGCTGTCCGACAGGTGCATCTGATGCAGGAGGTAAGGAATAAGACAGGACTCCTGTATTAAAATCTAATTTTGCATAAGGGAACCAACATACCCAAAATCCCACACAATTAGGACTGTCCCTCTTTATATTAGGAACAAGTGACTGTTAATACCTGCTGTAATACGAGGCCTGAGATGCAGGCAATGTCTTGACAAATACAAGCCAGGATTTGGAAGGACAATGTTTGGTGTTGTGCGCTCATACTTCCAGCGATGCAAAAAAAAAAAGGGACTTGCATTAAAATCAATTTACCATGCAGATGTATAGGAAGCAGGCAATCCGAGTATCTTCCTCTGCCTCAGTGAATTACTTAACATAGTAATGGACCATTAAAAGGACAGTGAAATATACAACAGTGATAAGTCTAATTTGGCATGAACATATAAGGCATTAATGGGACAGCAGGCTTCATATCACCCTTTATGTTTTCTGCAGATACACGGCTAGAGATTCTTCACAGATGACAGCAATATTTCTCGCAGGAAGAGGGATATGGAAATGGGAAGCAGCGCAGGGAGAATATTCCAGCTAACATGTCCCAGCATTGTCTTTGTTTAATTAGCACTCTAATATAACGTGCACATTGTTATATCACAAACCCTGGGTGACATTTACATAAATATATGAAGGGAAAAAAAATGCAGCATAATACATAATAACATAGTATAGCACTGCAGTAATACAAACTGCAAAAAGGTATTGTCCTATAATACAGCATTAAATTCACTGAACAGCTGTATTTAAGCCTCATAAGCAGATTTCTATTATAAATACTTTTCAAGTTATACCATACAGATTTAATATTAAGTAACTTCCATGAGATGGGGATCTGAGAAGCTAAGCAATTATCCCATCCGCCGTCTTCTGTACAGAGCTGCCCACTGGCGGCTTCTCAAATCCATCCGCTTGCATACAAAGACATAGCGTCAAACATCGGTCGCACTGTCAGACCTCCGAGCAACCGTATGGTTGGAAATATATGGTAAGGAAAATATCGAATTGCGTCCACCTCTGAACTAGGCCCAGTATTACAGGTAACGCTTTGCTTACCTATTGGACTGAACAAGTGCATCTTCAAATCGGTCTTCTTTCCTTCTATGTGAATATTCTCTATGTCCTTGTCACTGGTATTATGAAATGTAATTTGCACAGAGACCATTTGAACTCCGAAAATGCATGGCAGTCGCGGGAAGTAATAGTGCGCCGACAGACCTTTGCCACTCATTCGATGGAGAAGATCATGCGTCGTCGTAGGGACAAATGATGGCACGCTTACCTGTGGGGTACAGAAGAGGTAGAGTGGAGCATGGATTAAAGATAAAGGCTTAATCAAGGTGCAGACGGATGTTAATGGGTGTTTACTATCCCATTCACTTAAAGCCCCATACACACTAGACGAGAAAATGAAAGATCCCGCTCAGAAGGACGGATCTGAGCGATATCTTTCACAATTTCATCCAGTGTGTTCACTCATTGTCGTTAACGATGCGCGCTCACGTGCATCATTAACGACCCCCCTCCCTCATCTGAACATGTGCAGACGAGGGAGGTCCTCGTTAACGACAGCTATGCTGCAGAAACAGCATGTCCGTCGCGCCCTTCCTCGCCGGCATCAGCAAGTGTGTATGCACTTGCCGATGCTGGTACCCCGCCGCCGCCAATATAGGCGTTGGAGGGGATCGCCTAGTGTGAACTAAGCATAACAGCTTTCTGCTTATGCCAGAGGAAAAAATATATAACACTGGTTATAATACACTAGATCAGGGGTAGGCAACCTGAGGCACTCCAGCTGCTGTGGAACTACACATCCCAGCATGCCCTGCCAAAGTTTTAACATGCACTAAGAGCAAAGCCGTGGCAGGGCATGCTGGGATATGTAAGTTCACAGCAGCTGGAGTGCCTGCTTGCTTACCCCTGCACTACATGCTGGCAAGCTTTAGCCCGGGGCTGCATCATATTTAGCACCCCAGCGAGAGCAGTCAGAGAGAATACAGATTGGCAAAGTGTCAGCATGTAGTGATGCAGTAAAACGTACAGGTGACACATGGCCACAATCAATGGCCCCATTCCCATGATTTGCAATAGATAAAATGCACGTGTAAAGATATATACATCAATGCAATACTATATAACACCATACATATGAAAAACAGGCCTTTGGACATTAATGGGTGAGAACGGAGTGAAGAAACTTTTCCAGTGATCAGGAAAAGACTAGCGCAGAACTTAGGCAGCGTATTTGTAAATGATAAGTCACACCTTTGGACGGTTTATGAAAATAACCAATCAATTCTGCAGACACCACGTTATTTCTAAAGGAAATCTATGCGATTCCTGAAGCCAGCAGATACACAGCGGCAAAGCACACATTTTATCAGTTTATTACGGTAAGCAAATAAGCGTGGAATGAGAGGGCACATAACTGTCTACTTAGCGCTTACTGAAACATTTATAAGAGCTGTTATCTCCCTAATAACAGACAGACAGCGTGCAATTTTAAAGAGGAGAAAAGCTTCATATTTTTTAACACTTCACTAAAAAGTAACTGAAGAGTGTAAAATGAAAAATACTCCGTGCAGTTAGCTGGTAATGGACCATATTATCAACTCGAGTTAGATTTATAGGATACAAACTAGTCGCTAATAGTTATTTTATGACATAGCATGTCTGCTTTTTTAAGGTTATTAAGATTAAAATCGTGAAACTTTCTAGAACGGAAAGAAATGAATTATAATTTGTAAAAGAGAAAATAAAATAAAAAAATGGAAAATGAGTTTTTCAGGTGAAAGCTTGTAACAGAAAAACAAACGCAACGCTGAATGTAAATCATTGGGCACGCTTGCACATTTAGCGACACACAGGACCTATTATGGCTATGCATACGAAACAAGCCAGAGAATATATGGAGACCTAAATATCTGGCCTTTAAGGCTTTATTTCATAGAAACCTAACAAGTAATACATGCACAGGCTTCACCGCAGTGTGTTTTTAGTGGGGGGGGGGGTTGTATGAACCTTATAATTCCCTAGAAATCAGTGACATCCGTGTAATTTTTTTATCCATATCTAAAGTTAGAGAAAAGATAGGGAATTAGAATTTAAAAGAGGGACTGTTTGGAGGTATGCTATAGTAAATAGCCTAAATATCACTGGTTCAAAGCTTATATATGTGCTTAATAACGCATGAGCAAAATGAAGTTTACAATGTACTTTTCAGAAAACATTTTACTAGTCCCACAATATAGTCCCTTTATTGTATCTGCCTTGTATCAATATTTCCCATTAAATTACTCTCTAGGGACTCTTTAATGGGCTGCCAGTGCAAAGTAGCGGCACCATAGGAGGAGCGGTCAGTAATTGCTGGCTGCTTTGAGGACTGAGGAGAAAAATCGGGTAAGAACTGGTCACAATATTTGGTGGGAAACTGGGTGAGAAAAAAAAAAGTGGTTTGGTGATGTATATTTAGTGGGGTTATCTACATGCTTGTATATGTCGCTGCTCCGCATAATACCAGGCAAGTGATACCAGCAATGGCCAGGTCACGTAGGAAGCCCATTTGTGTAACTGCTGGGAAAATGGTGCCCCAGATAGCTTTCATCATAGGGTCTGGCTGGGCACCAAGAGGCATCCAAAGCAGCCCTGTGAGGTTTTAGCTGTAATCACAGGTCCACTTTAACCTTTATTTATCAATGTATAGTAGTTGTTAGTACACAACAGAACATTCATTCAGACTTCAAATGAATCAGGTCATGGCAGTGATGCCATACCCATTTGTGCTTGGGAGAGTTAGCAGTGTAATGGGGTCTTTGGAACAATGCCAGCTTTATTAAACACAAGTGAATGCATTGTTCACAATGAAGTGCCCTCCTGTGATCTCCTACTTCAAAATGGCAAATACCCCAGTGTGTTTGACACGTGGTATGTCACCCATTTTCCTGACGCCAGTTGATAGTTAGGCCTGATAAATATTTATAAATATATATATATATATATATATATATATATATATATATATATATATTGTTCTAGTGGTAAATCAGTTGCGCCTTCAGTGTTCGTGAATAATACATTACAAATCCTTAGATGACAGTTAAAATATGCGTACCAGACATACGTAGAACAGTCGCCTTATATAAAGTGTCTTTGCATCGGGATGTTCCTTACTCGTACTGACTCTCCATTTCCATCCGTCCAGGTGTTGGTGTGGAGTTTGTACGTATATGCAAGACAATGTATCAGTACACTGCTCTTTGAAAGTGACAAAGTGCTGCTTTGTGCAAAATTTGCAATAAAGTGAACTTTGCAATAAAGTGAATATGTGCAGAAAAAGTGCTTATAAGTGCTTGTTTAAAAATATGGATAAAAATAAAGTAAATGCGAATATGTTGCTGACAGTGTGCTAACTCCCTTTTTTCTTAGGTAATGTGCTTAGATACCATTTATTAAGGGTGCAACACCGTATAGCTCAGTAATTCAGAGGAGATCTAGAGAAGGGGTATATTTACATGAAGCACTTACATACAAAGTTGCACTAAATTAAATGATGCTGCCGTCATTCCGTCATCAGACTTATGTACCTTAAAAAAGTCCCATGCGGGAAGGAAAAGCCTCTGATAGTGTAGTATCATTTAAAAAAACATTTTAATAATACATAAAGCGACAGAAAAACATATAGATGGACTCGTACAATTTAAAAATGCATATAAGCTTATCTGTTATTTCCTCAGATAGGAGCGGAGTGCCGGCGACTGTTCTACGTATGTCTGGTACGCATATTTTCACTATCATCTAAGGATTTGTAATGTATTATTCACGAACACTGAAGGCGCAACTGATTTACCACTAGAACAATTTTGAAAACTAAGTTCCCCTGGGAATTGGATCTTTTTGAAATCTGGTTGCGACACCATTTGTCTTGGGAGTGTTTTCCAATCTTTGCACTGTTTCACTTGTAATTTAAGATCTCCCATTTTGGGGATATCTGGTTATAGAATATTCAGGTTGTAGCGCTATTTGCACTTTTTTGTAGACGATATATATATATATATATATATATATATATATATATACACACACACATATACACACAGGTTGAGTATCCCTTATCCAAAATGCTTGGGACCAGAAGTATTTTGGATATCAGATTTTTCCGTATTTTGGAATAATTGCATACCATAATGAGATATCATGGGGATGGGACCCTAGTATAAGCACAGAATGCATTTATGTTTCATATACACCTTATACACACAGCCTGAAGGTCATTTAATACAATATTTTTAATAACTTTGTGTATTAAACAAAGTTTGTGTACACTGAGCCATCAGAAAACAAAGGTTTCACTATTTCACGCTCACTCAAAAAATTCCGTATTTCGGAATATTTGGATATGGGATACTCAACCTGTATATAGTTTTCCCTAAGCAGAGCCGAACTTCCTAATATGTACTATAAAAAGTTTGTCTGGTCCCAAACTAAGCAACTTCATTTACTGAAAGATTATATATTAAGATCTTCCTATTTTCCCTGGCAAAAGAACAAACTATCTTACTCATAACCTTGACAATGCTTTGAGGAAGTGACAAAAGAAGAAGAAAGCTGATTGAAGGGGTCCATTATGTATCAACTTAAAGAATGGCAAAGTGATTGATGAAACTCCCAGTCACCTTCACTGTGAGCGGCTGTACCTGTATCCTTTATGTCAAATGACCTGAAAATCCTGCTGACAGCCTAACATTCACCACAAGGATACACTGCTCACAGCTAAGCTTTAACTTTCTACTAATTGCGGGCAAATTGTCGTCAGGGAGTTTCAAAGTGTGATCTGATCAGGATGTTTTGTTCTTGCAAAAACCCCTGGCATTAACGTCGGCAAAATGAAGGTAAGAAAACAGCTGGATGTACCTAGCAATATACGGTTACATATGTAAGGGATTGCATAATAAGAAGCACATTACTTGTTACAATGCCATGCAATGGGTTGGGCTGGCAGAAGACCAGCAGCAGATCACACTACAGGTCTGAGAAGGCCACTTGCATTTCCATTTGTTGAACACCGATGCAGTGATGGGCCTGTGACCTTACAGTTTGCTGTAGCCAGAAAACACCAGAGTGAAACGATTAAAAAAAAAAAAAAAAAAAGGGAAGGAATGCATGGACCGCCCAGATGTAAGCTGGTATCGGACACACTGAGCACCTGTGTGTCTATAACGAAACTCAGCATCTCCCCCCATCCTAGAGGTAGAGCTGGGGTGGGAAGAGGCATTTTCAGTGGTGGTGTGGAACAGCACATAAACAAAACGTTCGGAAGCGTATATTTGCACCTACTAAGCAAGGTGCAAGTGTGCATTGATGATGATGACTATTAATCAGTTCTATTTTTCTGGAAGAATAGGTTCAGGAACCGCGGTGGGTCTCCTGGTTATTAAAATATAAACGTTATGGTAAGAACTTACCGTTGATAACGTGATTTCTCTTATGTCCACAGGTATCCACAGGATAACATTGGGATATTGTCGAGCGACAGCGAAAATGGCACCAACACGGTCACGAGCTTTCTGGCCTCCCAGGATGCATTGGGGCCTCCACTATATAGTCCCGCCCACTGACTCAGTCAGATCAGTTCTTTCCACAGCGATTATAGGCAGGAACATTAGGTAGAGACCTGTACAGGCGATAAGAACACACATGCACACCCTTCCATACAAGAAGGAAGAGGTTTTCAGTGTTTGTCTAGATCCTCAAATCAGATGCGTCCGGGTGGGATCCCTGTGGATACCTGTGGACATAAGAGAAATCACGTTATCAACGGTAAGTTCTTACCATAACGTTTATTTCTCTGGCTGGGTCCACAGGATTATCCACAGGATAACATTGGGATTCCCAAAGCCATTTTAGTGGTGGGGACGCTCCTGATTGCACAGGAGGACCTTTCGCCCGAAGTCTGCGTCATGAGAGGCAAAAGTATCCAAGGCATAATATCTGATGAATGTGTTTATGGAAGACCATGTGGCTGCCTTACATATCTGTTCTGCTGATGCACCCTGTTGTGCTGCCCAAGAAGGACCTACCTTACGTGTAGAGTGTGCAGAGACATTAGCCGGAATAGGGAGATCTGCATGAGAATAAGCTTCAGATATTACCACTCGGAGCCATCTCGCCAGCGTCTGTTTACTAGCAGGCCAACCTCTCCTATGGAATCCGTAGAGGATGAAGAGGGAATCTGTTTTCCTGATGGCACTAGTACGATCTATATAGATTTTTAAAGACCGGACCATGTCCAGTGACGCTTCTCCCGCAGATAGTCCCGATACCTGAAAAGCTGGGACTACAATCTCTTCATTCAGGTGAAACTTTGACACCACCTTTGGAAGATAACTAGATCTCGTTCTGAGAACTGCTCTGTCTGGAAAAAAAACTTAGGAAAGGAGACTTACATGATAATGCTCCTAAATCAGACACTCTTCTGGCTGACGCCATTGCCAGTAAAAAAAGAACTTTAATCGTGAACCACTTAAGATCCGCTCTCTCAAGTGGTTCAAACAAAGGACCCTGGAGAAATTTAAGAACTAAATTCAAATCCCAGGGAGCTGCAGGAGGAACAAATGGAGGTTGAATATGTACTACTCCTTGGAAAAACGTACGTACATCCTGTAGGTCAGCAATCTTCTGCTGAAACCATACAGTCAACGCAGAGACTTGCACCCTCAAGGAAGCAACCTTCAACCCCTTATCCAATCCTGCCTGCAGAAAATCCAAAATTCTAGCTACTTTAAAGGCTCTTGGATTGTAATTTTTTCCAGAACACCAATGAATATAGGCTTGCCATATTCTATGATATACACGGGCCGAAGAAGGCTTTCTTGCTCTAAGCATGGTTTGGATTACTTGCTTTGAAAATCCTTTAGCCTCTAAGATAGAGGTTTCAACAGCCACGCCGTCAAAGACAGGCGATCCAGATGACTGTGACAACAAGGACCCTGCATTAACAGATCTGGACGTTGAGGGAGCAGTATCGGTGCTTCCACGGACATTCTCCACAGATCTGTGTACCAATGCCTTCTTGGCCAAGCTGGAGCTATTAGAATGATTGCTCCTTTTGCCTGTTTTATCTTTCTCACTACTCTGGGTAACAGAGATATTGGAGGGAACAGATATGCCAGCTGAAACCTCCATTCTACTGACAGTGCGTCTACCAGGACTGCTCCTGGGTCCCTTGTTCTTGATCCGTACCTCGGAACTTTGTTGTTTAGACGAGACGCCATAAGGTCTATCTCCGGTAGACCCCATCTGTTCACCAGTGTCTGAAACACTTCTGGGTGTAGTGCCCATTCGGTTTCCTGAATGGTGTGCCGACTGAGAAAATCCGCTTCCCAATTTAGTACACCCGGGATAAATACTGCTGACAATGCTGGGAGATGGAGTTCTGCCCACTTTAGAATGGGAGTTACTTCCTCCATCAGACTCTTGCTGTGAGTCCCTCCTTGATGATTTAGGTATGCTACTGCCGTCGCATTGTCTGAGCGGATCTGGACTGGTCTTCCTTGTAGATTGTCCTTTGCCTGAACTAGGGCCAAGTAAATGGCTCTTATTTCTAACAGATTTATCGGCAGGCGACTTTCCCTTACGGTCCATTTTCCCTGGAACCATAGGCTTCCGAGTACCGCCCCCCAACCTTGCAGGCTGGCATCTGTCGTCAGGACTTGCCACTCTTTTATCCAAAAGGGTCTCCCCTTGTTTAAATGGTCTGTCTGTAGCCACCATGCTAGAGACCTTTTTACATTTACTGGAATCTTTATCATCTGCTTCTTTATTGTTTGATGATTTCCGTTCCCTTTTGTCAAAATGAGATGCTGCAATGGTCTGGAGTGGAATTGCGCATATTCCACCATGTCGAGCGTTGATACCATCAGACCCAACAGTCGCATTGCTGCATGGACTGACATTGTCTGGGCTTGCAACGCTTCCTGAGCCATGACCTGCACCTTGACTATTTTCTTTCTAAGAGAACTCTCTGTAGGTCTGAATCCAATATGGCTCCCAAATGAACCATCCGCTGTGATGGATTCAGGGACGACTTCTCCCAATTTATGAGCCACCCGTGTCTCTGTAAACAAACTATCGTCTGTTGGAGATGGCTCAACAGTAAATCTTGCGACTGTGCTAAGATTAATAGGTCGTCTAGGTATGGGAATATCCTTATCCCTTGTTTGCGCAGACAAGCTGCCATAACCACCATGATCTTGGTAAACACCCTGGGTGCTGTAGCTAGCCCGAAGGGCAGAGCTTGGAACTGGAAGTGTTCCTTGAGGATGGCAAACCTGAGGTAACACTGATGTGATAGTGCTATAGGCACATGTAGGTAAGCATCCCGCACATCCAGAGATACCATATAGTCTCCCGGTTCCATAGCCAACATTATGGAGCGTAACGTCTCCATGTGGAACTTCGGGATCCATATGTAATTGTTCAACATCTTCAGATTTAAAATTGGTCGATATGACCCATTTGGTTTCTGGATTAGAAACAGATTGGAGTAATACCCCTGTCCCTTTTGTGATGGAGGTACTGGGACAATCACACCTGACTGCAGTAATTTTTGGACTGCTTCTTGCAGGGCATTGGCCTTCGACTCTATACGAGACGGGCTGGTGCAAAAAAATCTTTGAGGAGGCTGCCTCCTGAATGGGAACCCATACCCCTGAGATACTACCTTCTGCACCCAGGTATCTGTTGTTGACTGTTGCCATGTGGGTGCAAATTGCAGGAGTCGGCCCCCAACCCTGGAATCCTCCAGGCGGAGGCCCGTCTCTTCAGGCTGAGGGCTTTTGTTCAGGTTTGGAAGCTGGCTTTTTGCTAGCCCACTGCTTCCTACCCCTGGATTTAAACTGGGGTTGTTTAGGCTCCTCTTTACCTTTCGCTTTGCTTTGCCAGCGAAATGAGCGAAATTTTAAACCCTTGGACTTAGGGTTGTAGGTAGCCGGAAATCTAAACCTTCTTCGATTCAGCCTCTGACTCTAGGATATCCGATAAAGGTTTTCCAAATAATATATTACCCACGAAAGGCAATGCTTCCAATTCCTTCTTGGACTCCGCATCTGCCTTCCAGGTCCGTAGCCAGACTGCTCTGCGAGCGACTACTGCCAGGGCTGAAGCTTTAGAAGCAACAGTGCCTACATCAATGGCTGCTTCTTCTAAATACTGGGCAGATTGTCTTAAACGGCAAAGACGATCCTCTTGCTCCCTAGTAGGAGAGGGGATGTCATTCTCTAGTTCCTCTATCCATTCGCCCATTGCCTTTGCTACCCAGGCCGAAGCCATAGCAGGTCTTACCACTGCACCCACAAGAGAAAAAATATTTTTCAATAGGCTCTCTACCCTCCTGTCTGTGACATCATTCAAAGAGGTAGATGACAGTGGTGTCAAAGTCAGAAAAATATCACGCTGCACGTTGCCATATATGCACTTCATGCGTGTGCACGCTGCATATTTAATCAAAATAATGTATTTTATAAGTTAATATTCCCCTGAGTTCAACAGGTATCAGTGGGTCTCAAGATGGCTCTTAGACCTTAGAGATTCCCCTTTGCATGTTAAAAGGGCTTCACATGTTCTTATGCATAGTTAAGCACAGGAATAGTAATTGAAGATTAATTGTATTCCGAATAAATTACACCTAAGAATAGTCAGTTTCTGTCCCGCAGACGGGATACAATAGCCTTTAATTACACTAAGCTTTGAGATTCAATGAGGAGGGCCAACACCTGTGTTTACGAATGGGGCTGGATTTGTCTCCAGAAGAATGATTGCTGGGATGTCATTGTCTCAACTGAAAGTGGACAGTGAGACAGTATTCGCCAAACAATAGCTTCCCACAAGACAGGAATTTGAAACAAGCGCATAACCAAGATCACATGGTCAGCTCTGCTCACTGATACAGCTAGCCCACATGCTGTGAAAGACACACACTTCCTGTGGTTGACACACCCCCACAGCTGGAATGCAGGTATGATATTATCCACTGGAAATCACAGGGCTCACTGACTCACTCAGAACCAAGCAAGCATCCAGAAGCATGGCTTGCTTATCACCAGGCTCCAAGCGAAAGGCTAAGTATTGTATACTCATGGCTTAATGGCATAGACTAGTTTAAATATGTGTTTGTGGTAAAGTAGTTGTGAAATGATTGGCATAGAATAGTTAGTTTGGAGATACAAATGGCTTAAGGTTAATGATGCTTGTGCAGTTGTGTGATTGTTGGGTGTTTGGGATGATACTCTATGAAATCTGTAATGAATTGGAACAGTAGACAATCTGTAGCATAGCATCTCTGGTATACATTTATGGATAGTGATTTATAACAGATTATAGTAGTTTTACATGATACATCATGCTGAAGGTTAGAAGTCAAAACATACTTCCTTTTGTTACTGTAGTCATGTGCTTGTAGCAATAGCAGGCTGATTCTGGAAGGATAGCATAGTCAGCATACCATATGCTCTGGTTATTGAGATACTGTGTTGGCTTGAAATTGTGAAAGGTGATTTAGATGGTTTGGAATTGTAAAATCAGAACATATGCATTGTGTTGAGGCTTGGACATTTTGGAATATAGTGGAGTCTTGTGTCTTCTGCTATGTGATTGTGGTGTAGCAGAGAGTGCCATGTGTTTGGACTTGCAAATCTAAAATGGCTGCTAGCATTCCCTTTTAAATCATATGTTACAGACTTTGGAATCATGGGAGTTTTTCCCAAAATGGAGTCTAGCATCTGTCCCATGCGGTATTGTAGGGACCATTGTGTTGTTGCTGGGTGTTGTGTATATAGGGACAGCCAGCCTGGGTGAGCTCAATTTTTCTCTCCACAAAGGGTCTCAGCATTGACTAACTGCGCAGCGATTGTCTCTCACATGTGTAAATTCTCTGCAGACATATTGTCTCTTATTTAATGTTATAAGCCATTCTCTCTCTCCTTCCCCCTTAAATGTAATTGTATCTTTATTGTATTTTATGTGTAGTGATTCGGTTAGGTATTTTATGTTATCTTGGTAGTGTATAACTTGTATTGTATTATTCTTTTGCAATTGAACGTTCATTCATTTCCTTAAAAGGCGTTAGACCCTTAGACCGGTATTTGACTGTTTATTATATTGCTAAGGGGTTCTCTGAGCGTCACATACGCTCATACAGCTTTTAAACTAACAAGGTTACACTGTGTTGCATTTACACCTTATCACTGCACAAGGGTTTACAGTATAAGTACATTGTTTATGGTATAGTTATTAAAGTTTAATTCTGTAAGTGTCTGCGACGCCTGTGCTCACACCCTGTGCACAGCGTCTGCTACACTAAGGGCGTACCCTTGCGGTACCTTTTGCGCCAATTGCGTACTGTGTCTCTTAACCTTTTAGAGTGTTTTAAATAGGATAAATATATAGGCTTTGTCAGTGGCAAAGCAGATTTGTGCACTAGTCGCAGAACATGTGCATCTACTTTTGGAGGAACTTCTCTCTTCGAACAATCTCCAGCAGGAAATGGATAATAAGAATCCCATCTCCTAGGAATCTTATACTTTTTACCGGGCGCTGCCCAAGACTCATCCATCATTTCCGTGAACTCCTCTGACGCTGGAAATTCAGCTTTCACTGACTTTGTTCGTTTGAATACAGGTGCTTTTGCTTTTAACGCTGTCTTGGCTGGTTCTTCCAGAGAAAGCACAGCCTTTACTGCATTAATGAGTTCAGCTACATCATCTGAACTAAAGCTCTGCGACTGATCATCATACGGAGTTGAATCTATTGTTTCCGCATCATCATCCGATGTATCCTCTTGTGTAGTCTGCCATACAGACGTATCTGTCTTAGTCTTACCTACCCCTTGGTTGCTTGTAGAGGCTACTGGAACCAAACCATAGGAAGGGAGCTGCATGTATGGGTTCATAGTGTAACCTAACCCTTGAGGTGGTGCTACTGGAGCTAACCTGTCCGCTATTGAAGACAGAGTCTTTGCGAACATATTCCATGGTGGCTCTACTGGAGGTTGAACTAACTCCTGTTTTTTACTTCGCTGAAAAGCGAAACAGTTTGCACACAAACCCTCATAAGTGACCAATTGAATCATATCAATTACCCCTGACTTACAAGATAAGCATGTTAGGGCTGTAGGAGTGCTTGACAAATTCTCCTCATCACTTTTGCCGCTCACAGACATTTTTTCTGATATTGACTACACAATTTTGTGACTGAACCACACCCTATAATCAGTATATAGAGGTGAAATCAATCTGACCACAGTGCACCTGATTTGAGGGTCAGAACAGGACTGACATTACACAGAAAAGTCAGCACACATACTAGCAGTCAGTCATATGTTAAAGCATTAGACATTGTCATATGAGAATACAACCTCCATAATAACTTATACATAAGTAGGAAAATTGTACTTCTGTTTAACTGGTTCTTTTTCAACATAACATGCAGAAAACACAGTAATATACAGGTCTCATATGCAATAGGTACAAAAAATTAACAGTGCACACTAAGAAGTAGAAGGAATTTTTAGTACTGTATACCCTGCCTCCAGGGAGCGGGATACAGGGAGACTCACCACACTTCCATATCCAAGCAAAGACGCTCGAAAGACGCTGAGTGGATTCAGACGCTACTGGTGTACACTGCCGCTCTTGGTAACTGATAACGGACACGGACGCTCACCAACGGACACGGACGCTGAGCGACTCCACGTGCATGCAGACACTAAAGGCCTGCGACTCGGTCTGGGCGGGTTTATATCCAGTGTACACAACCGCAGCACCTAAGCTGCGACCGAGTACCCTTGTGGTAGCGTCTGAGCCGGAAGTGAGGTCATTCAGTTCATGAAACGAGAGACCCGCGGGAACTGGCCATGAACTCGGAGGAGGGACGGCCAGGAGAGCGTCTGAAACCCCCTGTTGACTTAAACTCCCAGGATCGCGGCCTCACCTAGTCCTGGCGCCTATGATCCCCGGAGCGTAGCGCTGTCACACTCGAGATGTTCGGCGCATCAACACGCTGTTTGTAGTCTCCACCAAATCAGCGTAGCTGTGTCCTGACCCCTCTAGTAAGAGGAAGTCCATATACTCACTGTCTCCCCATGCTCCGGCCACAGCCTGGTAACGTCTGCTGGACCTGCTAGAACATCCGACACAGACGCCCGTCGAGACAGCACTGTACCGCGAAGGTAAGCGTTGTTGCGACCCGGTGGGGAGTTGTTGGAGCGACTCTTTCTAATACACGTTTAAGACGCTGTTAAGAGAAGTCGCTCAAACCAAAACAGTAAGTCTATAAAAATAAAGTAATGAAAACTTGAGGCTGCTTTCACAGCAGCCCTGTGACCATGCGGCTTCCTGCCGCACCAAGCAAAAAACTGATCTGGCTGAGTCAGTGGGCGGGACTATATAGTGGAGGCCCCAATGCATCCTGGGAGGCCAGAAAGCTCGTGACCGTGTTGGTGCCATTTTTGCTGTCGCTCGACAATATCCCAATGTTATTCTGTGGATAATCCTGTGGACCCAGCCAGAGAAATTTAGAATTATTTATAAGAAGGCCCTGAAAAAGGGACTTTAGTTCATTTTGGTTCAGGACAAATTCAGGGACACCATTCCTGATTACATCATAGTTAACCACTTTCCTGGCATGGTTGCATCAGATGTGACCACACCAGCCTTATCTTAGTACCAAGTGCCTTATCTGATCTGGTCGCAAACGTTGTGACAAGACAACACACAGGTTCAGTCAAACCTGTGTGATTTCCATAGAAACACCCCATTTTCGGATGTTCAGAGGGGCCTCTTCCAAGTACAGAAAAGGGATTCAGGTGGCTCTAGAGGCATTGCCAGACCCTATCCAAATTGCAGCTATGGGACCCGGCAATGCAGAGATCCACCCTGCAAGTATTTCCCTACAACAGCTACAAGATAAGTAATATCACAATTAGCTTTATCAATGGGTGTAAAAAATGTTCCAGAATGTAAGTAAATGTATTAATATGTAATTGTATATAGTCCAGAATAGAATTGAATTGGTGCTGAAGGCTATTGTTATTATGAATTTCAATCTTTCCTTCGATCATTACTATTTTACCAAACCGTATACAGGAAACATTCACAAAAAACAAAACAAAAAAAAAACACACAACCCCCACAATATACAGTGGGATGCGAGGGAGGGTATTTAGGAGGGAAGTGTTAGGTTTAGGCAGGATTGATTCTATATCGGAGTGGGAGAAGGGACCTTCTGACGTACCTAGGGGAGGAGACCCGTCACCAGGGGGGAGGAGCTTCGGCCGAACAAGGTACCCGAATAGTACCCTCGCGGGCTCGCTTCGCTCGCCACGCTTCGGGCACGGTGGCTCGCTCCGCTCCACTCGCCACCTAATTACTAAAGGTAATAGTTGGTGGCGTGGATACTAGAGCAAATGTCCCGCTGGCATAGCTCCTCCCCCTTGTGTCGTGGCTCCTCCCACTGACGGAAAAGGCCCCTTAGGCCACTTGGATCTAGCCTCAACCGTTTAGGCAGCACCAAGGGAGGTTAGGGTTAGGCTGCAGGGGAAGGGTTAGGGCTAAGCTGTGAGAAGGGGGGTTAGGTTGAAGCACCACTCGGGCAGGTTAGGGTTAGGCTGAAGGGGAAGGGTTAGAGCTAAGCTGTGAGAAGGGGGGTTAGGTTGAAGCACCACTCGGGCAGGTTAGGGTTAGGCTGAAGGGGAAGGGTTAGGGCTAAGCTGTGAGAAGGGGGGTTAGGTTGAAGCACCACTCGGGCAGGTTAGGTTGCAGGGGAAGGTGTGAGGGAGTTTAGGTTTAGGCTGTGGGAAGGGGGGTTAGGTTTAGGCACCACTCGGGGCGGTTAGCGTTAGGCTGCGGGGAGGGTTAGCATACTTTCTTAGTAGGTGTCGTGATGCTGCTGTCTGTATTCTGACCGCCGGCATCCCAAGCGCTGGAATCCTGATACCAACCCTATATACATTTATGGACCCATTTTTACACACATGCATATCATATTGTGATGGACCTCACTTTGTGTATGGGGGAATGGTCATACTGAAACAGTAAAGGACTTTCCCTACACTTTACTCACACATTTGGAAGCCCACAAATCTTTAGAATGCCAGTGTATGCTGCAGCATGAAGATTTCCCTTTGAATTACAGGGACTGTGCCAAACCATGAAAAATGTACCCAGACTATTATTCCTTATCCACCAAAACTCACGGCTGGCACCATGCATTCTGGCAGGAAGCGTTTTTCTGGCATCTGTCAAATCACCAGACTGCCAGATGGCGACGCTTGATTCAACACATTTCCTCACCTGCAAAGTCCAATGGCGGCATGTGCTTTACACCATTTCAGCCAATGTCTGGCATTGTTTAGGGTGACCTTAGGGTATTAGCTGGGCGGCCATTGAAACCCAATCCATAAATAGCCAGACGACCAGCTCATCATGCTGATGTTGCTTCCAGAGGTAGTGTAGTGCGGAACTCATCAGCGAGTTGTGCAAACGACGACTGAATTTTTGCACTCTAAGGGGGGGAATCTAATTGTGGGAAAAGAGTGCAAGTTTCCATGGCATTTAAGGAACGGCACCACATCTTGCACCCTCGTGGTCCGCTCTCAGCCCGAATTTGCACATATTTGTGAAGCTGTTACAGTTTTGTGCGAGTACAAGTTTCAGCACTCAGTGATCCCATTTCTTTAGCATGTGTGGCCTACCACTTCCTGGCTGAGATGTTGTTGCTCCTAGAGGTCTTCACTTCACAATAAAATAACTTTACAGTTTATTGGAAAGTTTCAGCAGGGAATGATAAATTGACTTGTTGGACATGTGGTTTCCTATGACAGTGCCACGTTGCTAATCACCACTCTTCATATAGAGTATATATATATATTATACATACAGCATATAACAAACACTGGAGGCAACAAAAATAGACGTCTCATGATGTTTTGAAAGGCACCGGTGGGGTCAGTCCCTTTCCATTAAGCTACCTGCTTTATCGACTTCACTCAAAGAGGAGACCATTTTGGCACACTAGATCCTCTCCAAACCAAAGTATCCATGTGTGGCCTGCACCCACAAGCAAACCTGGGCCTCTGCTAAGCCTGCCACCATCTGCTCACAGCTGAACAACAGTACAAAGGTGTGACTGTCTGCAGACTATAAATGATCACCTTACCCTGCACAAACATGGAGCACAGGGCTGCCACTGTCATTATTAGTACCCATCCATTACATTTGTAAATGTTTGTACATATTGTAATGGGGGTGGCACCGCTGAAATTAACAGACTCTGAACATCAGAGCAGAAAATTGTTGCCTACTCCTGCAGTATACTGTGCAATATGTTTTTGTTACATTGTTTATGTGGATTTTGCATACTGCATTAGAGACTGATTTGCATTCAAAGGAACATATAACAAAAACTGCCTGACATAACGGGGAAGCCAACCCCCCCCCCCCCCCCCACCCCAAAATGTGTTTCATTATAATATTCTATTGAAGTCCACTCACGGCATATCATACATAGCGGAGGCAGGCACTTTATGGGACAGGCAAATAATCAGGAAAATAGCATTACCAGGAGAACACAGGATACATTGTGTGCAAGGGTGTAGCTACCATACGTGCAGAGAGTGCAGCTGCTATGGGGCCCACATGTGAGAGGGGCCCACCTTCCCTGTCACAGTTACGTGTTATATACAAGGGCGTATCTACCATAGGTGCAGGGAGTGCAGCTGCTATGGGGCCCACCTTCCCTGTCATAGTTACATGTGTTATATACAAGGGCCTATCTACCATAGGTGCAGGGAGTGCAGCTGCTATGGGGCCCACCTTCCCTGTCACAGTTACATGTGTTATATACAAGGGCGTATCTACCATAGGTGCAGGGAGTGCAGCTGCTATGGGGCCCACCTTCCCTGTCACCGTTACATGTGTTATATACAAGGGCGTATCTACCATAGGTGCAGGGAGTGCAGCTGCTATGGGGCCCACCTTCCCTGTCATAGTTACATGTGTTATATACAAGGGCCTATCTACCATAGGTGCAGGGAGTGCAGCTGCTATGGGGCCCACCTTCCCTGTCACAGTTACATGTGTTATATACAAGGGCGTATCTACCATAGGTGCAGGGAGTGCAGCTGCTATGGGGCCCACCTTCCCTGTCACCGTTACATGTGTTATATACAAGGGCGTATCTACCATAGGTGCAGGGAGTGCAGCTGCTATGGGGCACACCTTCCTATCATAGTTACATGCGTTTTCTCCGGCAGGGTCCACAGGTTATCCACAGGATAACAATGGGATATGATGGAGCGACAGCAGATTGGTACCAAACAATCAAAAGCTTTCTGGCCTCCCAGGATGCAACGGGCCCATCCATATATCCCGCCCACTGGCTCAGGCAAATCAGTTTTTTGTTTGGTGCGGCAGGAGCCGGACCATGGTCAGAGGGCTGCTGTTTCCTTAGCAGCCCCAAGCTTTCTTATTTTATTTTTATAGTCTAACTACTTTTTGAGTGATTTTTCTAAAAACCGTCTTATATGCATATTGGAGAGAGTCACTACAACAACTCTCCTCCGGGTCGCAACAACACTTACCCACGAGTACAGTGCTGTTTCGGCGGGCGTCTGTGTCGGATACACTAGCAGGTCCATCAGACGTTACCAGGCTGTGGCCGGAGCACGGAGGGAAGGTAAGGCATCGGTTCCGCTTAGTAGATGGAACACGGACACAGCCGCATTGTTTTCGGAGGAGACTACCAAACTGTAGCTGATGCGCCGCCACCACGGCTGCTCCAGCGTTAGGCCTTAGGGATCATAGGCATCAGGAATAGTATGAGGCCGCGATCCCTAGGGTTGATGTCAGCGGTGGGGAATCAGACGCTATCCTGGTCTCCCCTCCCCCCAGTTCATGACCAGTTTCCGCCGAGTCTCCCGCCACGAACTGATTCCTCGCTTCTGTCTCAGAGGCTACCAGCGGGGACTCAGTCGCAGCATAGGCTGCTGCGTCAGTGTTCACTAAGCGCTACCACAAGAGATCCGGTCACAGCACAGGCGGCTGTGTGAACACTGCGTCTGTGTTCAATGAACGTTACCATGAGACCGGAGCGTCTGTGTCCGCTGGAGCGGCAGTGTACACTAGTAGCGTCTGGGTCCACTCAGAGTTCGCTAACGTATTGATCGATCACTGGAAGCGAGGCGAGTCTCCCTGTATCCCACTCTACTGAGTACGGGCTATACAGCACTAAATTTCTATCTACTTTGTCAAGTACGGATAGTTAGGTGCCTATTGCATGAGTCTGTGTACATTTACTGTGGTTTTCTTTGCATTTGCGTCTGAATACGTTAGATCTGTTTATACAGGATTCAGTAAATGTTCGCCTACATACTTTTAAGTGTTTGTAGTTGATGATGTGCTCATATGACTAATATATAACATGTGACTGACTGCTAGTGTGATTGCTGACTTTAATATATGTTTGTCAGTTGTTTCTTCTGATCCTCAATGCTGGTGCATGGGTAGGGTCAGATTGATATCACTTTAAGAAGGTTAGTGATTACAGTCACAAATGATGTAGTGCTGATTATTTATCATGTCTAAGAGCGGCAAAGGTACACTTACAGCAACACTCATATCATGTTTGTCTTGCAAAACTGTATTATCCTCTCAGGATCAGGTGGTTCAGGATGGTTTGTGTGTAAATTGTTTTGCTTTTCAGCAGAACACAAGGCAGATCCCTGTACAACATCAGGTACAGATGGATCCACCTTGGGCTATGTTTGCACAGACTTTGTCCAGTATAGCTGAACTGATAATTCCTACAGCTTCGGTACCAGGTATAGGGTACCCATACATGCAGCTCCCTACCTACGGTATATCAATTCCCCCAGCAGCTTCTCACATGAAACAAGCTGATAAACAATGGTAAGTAAATCTTCACCTTCACAGGCTACATATGACGATTCATCGGAAGATGAAAGCTCAGTTTACTCTACCTCAACATATGAAGAGGAGGAAGAAGGTCTCAGCTCAACAGATATAGCTGAATTAATTAGAGCAATGAAGGCCATTGTGTCCTTAGATGATTCAGCAGAGCCTGTGTTAAAAACCAAAGCACCTGTGTTTAAACGTCCCAAAACAGTTAAGACTGAGTTTCCAGGGTCAGATCAGCTGACTGAAATCATGGAAGAGGCTTAGGTAACACCAAACAAAAAATATAGAATTCACAAAAAATGGGATTCAATTTATCCTATTCCAGCCGGGAACTGTTCAAAAAGGGAGGTGGCGCCTAAAGTAGATACGCATTTGATTCGATTAGTGTGAAAATCTATATTGCATTTGCGGTCAACATCTTTAAATGATGTCACGGATAGGAGAGTGGATGGATTTCTAAAAACCATAATTTTCCCTGTATGGAGCAGTCATAAGGTCGGCCATGGTGTCAGCTTGGATAGCAAAGGCAGTGGCTGCCTGGGCTGATGCATTGGAAGGTGATTTGTCATCAGCTTATAGAGAGAAAAAATCCTATATAGCCCATATTAAACAGGCTGCAGTATTATTGGAAGAAGCAGCATTAGATATGGGTACTATTGCTTCTAGGGCATCAGCCTCAACAATAGCTGCTCGCAGAGCAGTTTGGTTGCGTACATGGAAAGCCAATTCAGAATCTAAGAAGGTTTTGGAATCTTTGCTTTTTTCTGGAAATATTTTGTTTGGTAATGAATTGACAGATATTCTGGAGGCAGAAGCAGACTCCAAGAATGTCAAGTTTCCTTCCACATATAACCCCAAATCTAGGGTTCCAGTTTTCCGGCTCTTTCGGAATCAAGGAAAACCAAAAGGAAAAAGTGATCGTAAACAGCCCCAATACAATAAGTTTGGTAAATCAAAAAAGCATTGGGCTACCAGAGGACCAGCTTCCAAACCAGAAGATAAGCCATCAGTTTGATGGTGCGGGCCTCCACCTGGGGGATCCCAGGGTAGGGGGTCGACTTCTTCAGTTTGCACAGATCTGGCGGCAGTCTACAACAGATACCTGGGTGCAAGAAGCAGTATTTCTAGGTTGTGTGTTTCCCTTCAAGAAGCATCCTCCTCTAAGGTTCTTCTGCACCAGTCTGTCTCGGGTAGAGACAAAGGCCAGGGCTTTGCAAGAAGCAGTACAGAAATTGCTTCAGTCAGGAGTAATCATCCCAGTACCCCCTGTACAACGGGGATGGGGTTTTTACACCAACCTATTTTTGGTTCAGAAGCCAAATGGGTCATTTCGGCCCATTCTCAATCTCAAAATGCTAAACAAATATATTTGGGTACCAAGGTTCCACATGGAGATGTTACGCTCCATAGTTTTGGCCATGGAGCCAGGGTATTATATGGTATTCCTGAATATTCAGGATGCTTACCTACATGTTCCTATAGCACTGTCCCATCAGTATTACTGTATCTCAGGTTCGTTATCCTCCAGCAGCATTTCCAACTTCAGGCCCTACCTTTTGGGTTAGCCACAGCACCCAGAGTATTTACCAAGATTATGGTGGTTATGGCAGCTTATCTCCGCAAGCAGGGGATAAGAATCTTTCCATACCTCAACGACTTTTTAATCCTGGCACAATCACAGGAATTGCTCCTGTGCCATCTCCAACAGACAATAACGTGTCTGCAGAGGCACAGGTGGCTCATAAATTAGGCAAAATCATCTCCGGTGCCGTCACAATGGATGACTCACTTGGGGGCTGTACTGGATTCAGGTCTGCAGAGTATTCTTACCTCGGAACAAGATATCCAAGGTACAGTCAAAGATTCAAGACTTTGTATCCATTCACGCAGCTATGCGAGTGATGGGGTTGATGGTGTCAACATTCGACATGGTGGAGTATGCACAATTCCACTCGAGGCCTTTGCAGCGTCTGATTCTCACCAGATGGAATGGAGTACATAAAGAAACAGACAATGGTACTTCCAGTAAAAGGTAAGGAAGTCATTAGCCTGGTGGCTACATACATCCCATCTAGACAAAGGGAGACCTTTTTGGATATCAGATTGGGAGATCCGGACAATAGATGCCAGTCTTCAGGGCTGGGGAGCAGTTTCTGGAAAATTATGGTTCCAGGGACAATGGACCAGAGAAGAAAGTTGCCTGCCGATAAACCTGTTAGAACTTCGGGCCATATACATGGCACTGATTCAGGCAAAGGACACGCTTCAAGAAAAACCAGTCCAGATCCGCTTGGACAATGCGACGGCAGTAGCGTACCTCAACCATCAAGGAGGAACTCACAGCCAAAAAGCAATGAAGGAGGTAAGTCACATACTAAAGTGGGCAGAACTCCATCTTCCAGCCTTGTCAACAGTGTTCGTTCCGGGAGTCCTAAACTAGAAAGCGGACTTTCTCAGTCGACACCCCATTCAAGCAAGCGAATGGGCCCTACACCCGGAGGTCTTTCAGACTCTAGTAGACAAATTGGGGTTGCCAAAGATGGATCTCATGGCATCCCGTCTGAACAACAAAGTGCCCGTATACGGGTCAAGAACAAAGGATCCTGGAGCGATCTTTGTAGACGCCTTGTCGGTGAAATGGGACTTTCATCTGGCTTATCTGTTTCCTCCAATCACCCTGTTACCCAGGGTGGTGAGGAAAATAAAGCAAGCAAAGGGTGCCATGATTCTAATAGCTCCGGCTTGGCCAAGAAAGGCATTGGTACACAGATCTGCAGAGAAAGTTGACGGACGTAACACTTCTGCTTCATTAACGTCCAGATCTACTGATGCAGGGTCACTGTTATCACATACATCTGGATCGACTGCCTTTGACGGCGTGGCTCTTGAAACCTCTATAAGTCAAGAGGATTCGCTAAACAGGTAATTCAAACAATGCTCAGAGCAAGGAAACCCTCCTCAGCTCGTATTTATCACTGAATATGGCAGGCCTATATTCATTGGTGCAGTGAAGGAGGTATAGACCCGAAATCGTTTAGAGTTTCCAGGGTCCTCACATACCTTCAGGCAGGAATGGATAAGGGTTTGAAGGTGGCTTTCTTGAGAGTGCAGGTATCGGCATTGACTGTATGGTTCCAAAAGAAAATTGCCAATATACAGGATGTGCATACTTTTTTCCAGGGAATGCTACACATTCAGCCTCCCTTTGTTCCACCTACAGTACCGTGGGACTTATGTTTAGTCTTGAAAGCCCTTCAAGTTGCCCCATTTGTACCACCTAACAAAGTGGATCTTAAATGGTTGACAGCAAAATATACGTTATGGTAAGAACTTACCGTTGATAACGGTATTTCTCCTAAGTCCACAGGTTCCACAGGATAACAATGGGATATGATAGAGCAACAGCGGATTGGCACCAAACGATCAAAAGCTTTCAGTCCTCCCAGGATGCAACGGGCCTATCCATATATCACGCCCACTGGCTCAGGCAAATCAGTTGTATTCCAAAGCATTTAGGCAGGAGCATTATGTAGAGCCCTAATCAGGCGAGAACACCACACATGCACACCCTTCCGTACAAGAAGGAAGAGGTTTAGTGAGTAGAAAGATCCTCAAATCAGGTGCATCAGGGTGGGATCCCTGTGGAACCTGTGGACTTAGGAGAAATACAGTTATCAACGGTAAGTTCTTACCATAACGTATATTTCTCCGGCAGGGTCCACAGGTTATCCACAGGGTAACAATGGGATTTCCCAAAGCAATTTAGTGGTGGGGACGCTCCCGATTAGACAGGAGAACCTTTCGCCCGATTTCAGCGTCATGAGAGGCAAAAGTATCCAAGGCATAATGTCTAATGAATGTGTTAATGGAAGACCATGTGGCTGCCTTACATATCTGTTCTGTTGAAGCACCATTTTGTGCTGCCCATGAAGGACCTACCTTACGAGTAGAGTGAGAGGAGACATTATCCAGAACAGGGAGATCAGCTCGAGAATATGCTTCTGAAATCGTCATTAGAAGCCATCTTGCCAGCGTCTGTTTAGTAGCAGGCCATCCTCTCTTGTGAAATCCGTAGAGAATGACGAGAGAATCTGTCTTTCTGATGGCACTGGTACGATCCACGTAGATCCTTAATGCCCGGACTACGTCCAACGACGCATCTCCCGCTGAAAGTCCTGATACCTGAAATGCCGGGACTACAATTTCTTCATTAAGGTGAAATTAAGACACCACCTTTGGAAGATACCCAGACCTAGTTCTGAGAACTGCTTTATCTGGATAAAAAGTTAGAAAAGGAGAACGACAAGACAGCGCCTTCTAAATCTGATACTCTTCTAGCTGATGCCATAGTCAGTAGAAAGAGAACTTTAGCTGGCAACCATTTAAGATCCACTTTATCAAGTGGTTCAGATGGAGCAACTTGAAGGGTTTTCAGGACAAAATTTAAGTCCCAAGACACTGTAGGAGGAACAAAAGGAGGTTGAATGTGCAGCATTCCGTGTAAGAAAGTACGCACATCCTGTAAATTGGCCATTTTCTTTTGGAACCATACAGTCGATGCTGATACCTGTACTCTCAAGGAAGAAACCTTCAAACCTTTATCCATTCCCGCCTGAAGGAAATCTAAGACCCTAGAAATTTGGAAAGATTTTGGGTCCATATTTCTTTCACTGCACCAGTGAATATAGGCCTGCCATATTTGGTGATAAATGCGAACTGAGGATGGTTTCCTTGCTCTGAGCATTGTTTGAACTACCTGTTATGAGAATCCTCTTGACTGCAGGATAGAGGTTTCAAGAGACACGTCGTCAACGATGGTTGATTCAGATTCCTGTGGTAACAAGAACCCTGCATTAGTAGATCTGGACGTTGAGATCTAAACCATCCTGTACCAGATCCTGAGAGGATAATACAGTTTTGCAAGACAAACATGATATGAGTGTTGGTGTTGCTGTGAGTGTCCCCTCGTCACCTTTGCCACTCTTAGACATGATAAATAATCAGCACTTTCACAGTGTACTACACAATTTGTGACTGTAATCACTTTAACCTTCTAAAGTGATATCAATCTGACCCTACCCATGCACCAGCATTGAGGACCAGAAGAAACAACTGACAAACATATATTAAAGTCAGCAATCACACTAGCAGTCAGTCACATGTTATATATTAGTCATATAAGCATATAATCAACTACAAACACATTTGAAAGTATGTAGGAGTACATATTACTGAATTCTGTTTTATACATATCTTAAAGTATTCAGACGCAATGCGAAGAAAACCACAGTAATGTACACAGACTCGTATGCAATAGGCACTTAAACTTAACTATTCATACTGACAAGGAAGATAGAAATTTAGTGCTGTATAACCCGTACTCAGTAGAGTGGGATACAGGGAGACTCGCCTCACTTCCAAGATCGATCAATACGTTAGCGAACGCTGGGTGGATCCAGACGCTACTAGTGTACACTGCCGCTCCGGGAACTCTAAATGGACACAGACGCACCGGTCATACAGACTCCTTTACTGCGACCAGGTCTCCTCACGGTAGAGTTTAGTGAACACAGACGCAGCGGCCTATGCTGCGACCGAGACCCCTTGTGGTAGCGTCTGATACGGAAGTGAGGCAACAGTTCATGGCGGGAGACTCGCGGAAACTGGTCATGAACTGGGGGGAGGGGCGACCAGGAGAGCATCTCTCTCCCCACCGCTGATATCAACCCTAGGGATCGCAGCCTCATACTAATCCTGGTGCCATATGATCCCTAAGGCCTAGCGCTGGAGCACCCGTGGTGGCGGCGCATCAGCTACTGTTTGGTAGTCTCCTCCCAATACAGTGCGGCTGTGTCCGTATTCCCCGTCAAGGTGGAACAGATGCCTTACCTTCTCCCCGTGCTCCGGCCACAGCCTGGTAACGTCTGCTGGACCTGCTAGAATATCAGACACAGACGCACGTCGAGATAGCACTGTACACATGGGTAAGCATTGTTGCGACCCGGCGTATGAGACGCTGTTAAGAAAGATCGCTCAAAAACATAGTAAGACTATAAAAATAAAATAAGAAAGCTTAGGGCTGCCAAGAACAGCAGCCCTGTGACCATGGTCTGGCTCCTGCCGCACCAAACAAAAAACTGATTTGCCTGAGCCAGTGGGCAGGGATATATGGACAGGCCCGTTGCATCCTGGGAGATCTAAAAGCTTGTGATCGGTTGGTGCCAATCCGCTGTCGCTCGGCAGGGTCCACAGGTGGATAACCTGTGGACCCTGCTGAAGAATGTACTCTTTCTACTGACTATCGCATCAGCTAGAAGAGTATCAGATTTAGGAGCGCTGTCATGTCGTTCCCCATTTCTGATTTTTTTATCCAGATAAAGCAGTTCTCAGAACTAGGTCTGGGTATCTTCCAAAGGTGGTGTCTAAATTCCACCTTAATGAAGAAATTGTAGTCCCGGCTTTTCAGGTATCGGGACTTTCTGCGGGAGATGCGTTGCTGGACGTAGTCCGAGCATTAAGGACCTACGTGGATCGTACCAGTGCCATCAGAAAGACAGATTCTCTCTTCGTTCTCTACGGATTTCACAAGAGAGGATGACCTGCTACTAAACAGACGCTGGCAAGATGGCTTTGAATGACGATTTCAGAAGCATATTCTCGAGCTGATCTCCCTGTTCCGGCTAATGTCTCTGCTCACTCTACTCGTAAGGTAGGTCCTTCTTGGGCAGCACAGCATGGTGCTTCAGCAGAACAGATATGTAAGGCAGCCACATGGTCTTCCATTAACATATTCATTAGACATTATGCCTTGGATACTTCTGCCTCTCATGACGCTGAATTCGGCCGAAAGGTTCTCCTGTCCAATCAGCAGCGTCCCCACCACTAAACTGCTTTTAGAAATCCCATTGTTATCCTGTGGATAACCTGTGGACCCTGCCGGAGAAATATACGTTATGGTAAGAACTTACCGCTGATAACGGTATTTCTCCTATGTCCACAGGTTCCACAGGGATCCCACCCTGACGCACCTGATTTGAGGATCTTTCTTGTATGGAAGGGTGTGCATGTGTGTTCTTGTCGCTTGATTAGGGCTCTACATGATGCTCCTGCCTTGTGCTTTGGAATACAACTAATTTGCCTGAGCCAGTGGGCGGGATATATGGACGGGCCCGTTGCATCCTGGGAGGCCAGAAAGCTTTTGATCGTTTGGTGCCAATTCGCTGTCGCTCCATCATATCCCATTGTTATCCTGTGGAACCTGTGGACTTAGGAGAAATACCGTTATCAACGGTAAGTTCTTACCATTACACATATATATATATATATATATATATACACACACACACACACACACACACACACACACACACACACACGGGCGTATCTACCATAGGTGCAGGCAGTGCAGCTGCTATGGGGCCCACCTTCCCTGTCACAGTTACATGTGTTGTATACAAGGGCATATCTACCATAGGTGCAGGGAGTGCAGCTGCTATGGGGCCCAGAGCTGAGAGGGGCCCACCTTCCCTGTTACAGTTACATGTGTTATATACATTTTCCCCATTGTGTGATACATAGGGGCCCATACAAACATTTGCCTTGGGGCCTCTCTATATCTAGTTACGCCTCTGGAGCTGCTCATTGTAATGTGGTATAAAATGAACTGGAAGGCATTATTATGTTATAGAATATGAACTGGGGCACTGTAATGTGGCACAATATGAAGTGGGGGCACTATAGTGTGCATAATATGAACTGGGGACACTATGTCATAATGTGAATTGGGGGTACAGCGTTGCATAATGTGTACTAGCAGCCCTACAATGTGGCATAATGTGAACTAGCGCACTACTATGGGGCATAACATTAACTGCTGTGGATAGGTGTCTCTCTAGCAGTACTGGGACAGGGGACCCTTCAAAATGTGACTATGGTGCCCACAAAGTTTTGGCTACACCCCTGGCTGTAAGTATGTGAAATGGACATAGTAATCATGAATACTTGGCTGCTGAGAGCACTATTCCTTTATTTGTTAGCTCTGCCAAGACAGAAGAAACCCCCATCGCTGGTGCAGCCCTATATAAAAGGAATATGTTCTTATATTTAAATACACACTGCTAATTACCATATTACAATCTTCCCCTTATACCGCACAGCCAATGCACTTCTGGAGAGGCACGAGAAATCATCCATCACTTCTCCACTAAATACAAAGTGATTCCTTCAAATCAAATCCCTACAAAGCAGCTGACAATAAGACTTGACAGCTAAGTCGTATTTTGACCTTCTGTGAGACGACCTCTTGCTTTGATTTCTTAATCCATTTGCTCATGTGCACATCACACAGAACACGATGAGTCTTCCCTTCCCTACAAGGCAGGGAAACCACTGAAATGAACATTTCACCATCTAACCAGTGACACACGTAAGAAAAAAAAAAAAAAAAAAAAAATATATATATATATACATATATATATATATATATATATACATACATATCTCCACACAATCTGACGCTCTTGTGTGGGACAGAGTGCAACACTTCCTCTGGGCATTTATTATCTGTTAAAAACAATCTTTTGGTGAGTGGCAGTTCAGGGTTTTTGAGAGCAGGCTGCAATATTTCTTCGGGTCTGCTGAGTCATAATTAAAGCTGAACTGAGCGGAATTGGAGAGGGAAGGTCAGCAAGGTGCCGTATGAGAGATGAGGCTGGGCTGATCGGGACCAAATGAACAAATTATGATGGGCCCCACTCAATGTGATGAGGTCAAATGCTTGTTTCTACCCACTGACAGTTCAATTTCCCTGAAATGTCTCTCGATTCTCTATCGACTAATTATGAATGAAACGTTATCACCTGCCCACACCAAAAGGGGCCTAAATGCTATTTGTTGGTGCTTCTGATGTCAAAATATTGTCTGAAGCGGTGTCACGGCAGAGTATGCTACTTCTTGAACACAATACGTGGTATCATGTCAATATCCATGTTGCCATAGAAGGCAATGACTATTCATCCCTCCAAAAACATAAAAGGAGACTTTGAGGAGAGAATGCTGTTATACGGTTTCCACGACTACAATAATTCTTACGTAGGTGGGAAGATATATGTATTTGCAGTGATCTCAATCTAGATGCTGACCAGTGATACTCGTATGATAAAGTATTTCCATGTCAGTGTGATTACTACATTATTTGACAAATGTTTTTCGCTAAATTAAAGAAGTATGGTTGAAATCGGTCACATTATTATCTATGACATAGCAGCATAAGAGAGATCTCAAGTCACAATATGTGGGGTATTCAATTAGCTGCTGAGTTTACCCCGCGACTGATTGCTGGCAAAAATCCCGACAGCACAGGTAAAAGCTATTCAATTAAATAGCCATTTCTTTCCACGCCGTGAGAAAATCGTGATTCAAGCACATTAACTGCAGAATCAACTGTAGTTTCCTCGCGCGCAACACGATTTTGTGCTTTTTTTTAATGCAGCCTTTACATGGAGCTGTGAGGTTCAGTGCATCTGTGGGGACTCACACATGGAGTATTCCCTGTTATTTGAATAGGTGTGGCACTGGCATTTACCCCACCACTAATTGAGTTCCCCACTTAGAATCACAATAGGGGCAAATGTGTATACTTTTAAAAGTGAGCACATTTGCACATATTCAAACTAAACACGGTCAAGGTTCACCAACTGTACCGTGCAAGATCAAGGTTTGCAAGGGATGCAGAGAACACACCATTGCTGCACTGCACCACCTGAGCCTATCAAATTAAGCACTGACAATTAAAGATGTGGCCTCATCCACCTAGCCTCAAATAATTCATGCGGTACAAGTGAGACGCCAAGTCCTGTGTGACTCTGCAAGCACCCGGCATCTTTTTTGCTCATAAATGCAACTTAATTGAAATGCGATGCACCATGAGACTGTGCTTATTACTTTGATACAGAATGCAACACTAGTATATCTGTGTACAACTGAGTCTGCATACGAAGACAACGGAACATGGCGGAAAAAAGCTGTGGCTGCTGCATTGTAGCACTTTGTATATATACTCAGACTTAGTTGCACACAGATATAAAAGTGTTGCATATCCAATTAAATCAGTCACATTGTGCATCATAGTCACATTGCATTGCGACTATGATGCATTTTCGCATGGGTCCTGGTGAGCCAAGAGGGGCTGTTTGGCACAACTGCAGCAATAGTGTATGGCGACACTGTATCCCCCAATATAATGTTAATTTTACCCCTATTCTTATTTTACAGAACTTCTGATAAGGGGAAATGGGACTGCCTTTACAGAAAGTACAAAAATATAAATATTTATTTAAAGACTTAGGGCCATATGCAATTGCGGTCGAATTGCCGCAAATGTCGAAAAAAGGGGCATTTTCGACACAAAAAAATGATTCAACAATGCTATACAGTACTTTTTGACAAAAAAAACGGAGTTTCAGATTCGACTTTTTGCAATTCGACAGTTGTCAAATTCGACATGTCTGCAATGGTAAAAATGCGGCTTTTCGACAAAAGTATATTCAATTGAAGAATGTCGACAACAGTGCTTTTCGACAGTTATTTCGTCAATTTCAGTCCGCCTCATTTTGCTGGCGGGATCTAATAAAAAATTTTAAACACATGTTTTTTTTGTTGCTATTAGCATATCTATTTATATTAGAAGGGATTATCTACGTGGTTTGTCTATTAGGAGCCACAAGTATTATTTAATATATTTTTTAAAAGAATATTTAGTTATTTTTACTGACTAAAATAATATGGAGAGATCAGAGCATGTTTTTCAGTGGGATGGTGTGGGAATGGGTTAAAAACCCTGAAAAAAATGCGTGGGGTCCCCCCTCCTAAGCATAACCAGCCTCGGGCTCTTTGAGCCGGTCCTGGTTGTAAAAATAAGGGGAAAAAATGACAGGGGATCCCCCGTATTTTAACAACCAGCACCGGGCTCTGCGTCCGGTCCTTGTGCAAAAAATACGGGGGACAAAAGACGTAGGGTTCTCCCGTATTTTTCACACCAGCACCGGGCTCCACTAGCTGGAGAGATAATGCCACAGCCGGGAGACACTTTTATACCGGTCCCTGCGGCCGTGGCATTAAATCCCCAACTAGTACGGTTTTTATTTGGGTATTTTTTTTGCAGTAGAATTACAGGTACCAGCAGGCCCGTTTCCCCCCCACATGCTGGTACTTGTGGTTCTCCAAGTACCAGCTTGCGGGAGAGGCTTGCTGGGACTTGTAGTTCTGCTACAGAAAACAATATTCTTTATTCTGTCACTTGGCTATCAGCCTCCCATCCGCCGCCCTTGGATGGGGGGGGGGGACAGCCTCGGGCTTCATCCCTGGCCCTTGGGTGGCTGGAGGGGGGGACCCCTTGATTTAAGGGGTGACTAGATGGGGATTTAATGCCACGGCCGCAGGGACCGGTATAAAAGTGTCCCGCCGGATGTGGCATTATCTCTCCAGCTAGTGGAGCCCGGTGCTGATGTGAAAAATACGGGGGACCCCTACGTCTTTTGTCCCCCATATTTTTTGCACCAGGACCGGATGCAGAGCCCGGTGCTGGTTGTTAAAATACGGGGGATCCCCTGTAATTCCCCCCCCCCTGTATTTTTACAACCAGGACTGGCTCAAAGAGCCTGAGGCTGGTTATGCTTAGGAGGGGGGACCCCATGCATTTTTTTTCAGGATTTTTTTACACACTTTTGTGCCGTCCATGAAGTCGAATCCAGGACGCACACTATCGTCAATTGGTCCGTTTTTCGACAGCGGGACTGTCGAATCCATTTTTTATTGAATATGTCGAATTCGGGTCCCGGCGGGAGGGTGTCTGACTGTCGAATTGTGTCGAATTTAAAAACGGCGCAATTGTATATACCCCTTAATATGTGCAAATCTGTGTGCTTGTCTGGAACAAACACATTTGTTAAAATGCCATTGAAATGATTGTTTTCTATCATTTATTTAGGAGTGTATGTTAAAACACCCCTATAGCATTACATGATGTAAGAAAAAGGGCTTCCTGTGCGCAATTTTTTGTAATACAGTACTTATACCAATGCCATAACGGGCAGCAATGTGGGACACTCGTACTGTTATACTTTTACCTGCCAATACGTCTTTCATTATTCTATAAGTTCATGGCAGAACAAAAATCTGATTTATCTGATACAAGTTAAGGTGGCAAATCTGCCTTTACTTTTTAGAACAGGACTTTGTAATGTACAAAATAAATGATCATCGTTGTTTTGGTCCAGCTTGGGTCTAAAAAAAGCCTCTTTTCTTGTTTTACTGCCTTATCCCAGATAAGGACTAAGAGGTTCTCTGGAATGTATTATGGTCAGAGGGATATGGCGGCCTGTCACATAGCAGAACATGGCCAACGTGCACTGCCTGCATAGAGTATGAAGCAAACACAAACGCACAGGGATCAATATCAAGAGCAAGCAATGCCAATCACGGTCACAGAAGTATAATACTGTGGTATGTGGGGGTGCTTAACAGACTGGGGCATATTCAATTAGTTGTGGGCTGTATCGTGCAGTCTGTTCCCACATGTGAAGTGCCCGCTGCTATTCTATTACAGACCTGCCAGCAGCACAGACAACATGGGATGCTCATTCAGTTCTCAGCACAGCTCACTTAGGGGCAGATGTACTAAGCCTGGGAGACATATAGCAATAGACTATTTCATTTGTGTCCTGCAGACCAGAGCAATGATGCCTTGTGCAGTTATTACAACCAGTATCAGACACTGATCTCACACTACCCATCTACAATGATTCTGTGCTGCTCAGAAAGCCTAGTAACCAGATGCACTGTAGTGCCAAGACGGATTCCTTCCAGGGAAATTCACTGGCAGAGAGCATCTACCTCTCAAGGAACAAAAATGGGCTTCACAAGCAGTACAGTTGGAAACCAGCACTAATACAGGTGATAGCAAAGATGATCTTCACTCAAATGCTAGTTGGTTTTCTAATTAAACAACCCCCCATACCCGAGACCCCCGAAGCACAGCACAACTGGGAATGCTATCATTTATTTAAATAGCACCAATCCTATGACGCAGCACTTTACACAGACTATGTCCTTGTACTGAAGCTTAGCCTAAGTTCAAAAGCAAGACAATGTACACATAAAAATACACACATGCCTGCACCCAATGACTGATCTACCAGTATGTTTTTTGGAGTGGGAAACCAGAGCACTTGGAAGAGGGGTGGTCTTCAGTTTACCGGCGCACAGTATACCGGCGCCGGAATACCGACACCTTTCACGACCCCCCCCCTGGAGGGAGAATAGATAGCGTGGTGCGCGTAGCACGCTACCGTGCCCACAGGGGGCTCATTTGCGCTCGCCCAGCTGTCGGTATGCCGGCGGTCGGGATTCCGGCGCCGGTATGCTGGCCGCCGGCATACCCTACTACACCCCCGGAAGAGATGTATGCAATCGCTGGCAGAACATACACACTACACAAAGAGGGCTCTAGTTGGTTGGTACCCTAGTGCTGTGAATTGGCAATACTAAATACCGTGCCACCATGCTGACAGATGTCATGGGACACACTGTATCAGAAACAGACATCAAGTGATTGGAGGGAGAGGCAACAGCAACAGTAGTTTATCAAAAAAGAGGTGTGACATTTTGTGGTAGTGCCAAGGCAAGGTTCTCCCTATTCCGATGGAGATTTTTTGGTCACTTGGAAGGGGCTGTGACAGCTGGCCTGCATGACCTAACGGGTCACTCTGCCTGCTGATGGCATCGCATGCACTGGATCACAACGCATGCTTATACCAGATGCCTCCTGCTGCATTATCATATGCTAGCACTGCTGCTGCCTACTGTGCAGATCAGATAAATGTTTATCCGATCAGTCTGCACCCTGTACACACAGCTATTTGTATCTCAATATGTACTTTCAATGGGATTGGGAGGTCGGGCATCTCAAATTTTAAACATCTCATAAGATGCAACTTCGCAATCAGACCATTGCAGGAGCGTTTGAAGCAATTTATCTGCCAACACTCTGGCATACACACCTATGCAACTATCAGTCCGATCAGCCGATATTGATTGATAAACCCAATAATGGCATAGGTGTGTACCCAGCTTAATTTTCTACTTTAGTTACTTCCATAACTCTGACATAGAAACCAGAGTCTTTGATTGCTATATGACTCAGACAGACAGTGTATAACAGTAGGAACAGTGGACAGCAGGAACACAGATTTATGGTCGGTTACACCGTAAGGTAGCGATGCATCTCCCTTGGCTGCGGCCGGAGCACACAGAACGCGGAGCGTCTCTCTCCAGCACAATTAGGCACAGAATAATGCCGCTCATTACTATTAGCTTTTCTTTCCTTTGTCAAATTCACACTAATTGTATTGTTCTAAAGTTGTATCATAATGGCAGCTGCTTGCCCATCATTTGTATTTTCCTTGTTAATCCTGACGCGGTGAATTAACCTTTAATTACCATTGTTAAAATTGAAATGAGCCTTGTGTCTGGCTGGGGCCAGCTCCTTTCGGTGAATGATAGCGCTGGAAAAGGAGTGGGGTCATTGAATATGTCCCATGTCATGTCTGATTGCTGCTGCAAATGTGAGACGGGAGATCTTATCTTGCACAACTATGAGCAACATATTTGGTCCTAACACTTATTGACAGTGCTATAACTGGCCAGATAATTAGTCTGCAGTTAACGCTCTCCCTGCGATAACCTTTCCTATATCCATATATACACATATGCTGCAATGATTGCACTACATTATGATGTTTTGGGATAAAGGTGATCACAGTAAAAACGGCCTGATACGATTACAGAAAATGCAGCAACATTGTATGTTTCACAGAGCAGGTACAGGTACACACAGCGATTATTGGTAATGCATATCCGCTGCATTTATGTAGATCTAAGCCCCAGAGACGCTTACCTATACTTGACATAAGCCGCAGGCCAAAACTATGGAAGGGAAGGCCTTATTTATCATTGATCTGGGATTTTCTCAATAGATAGCATAATAGACTTCCCTTCCAAGATTGTATTGCACAGTGATCTGGAGCTTCCCATCCAGCAGTACTGTAAGCTCTTAGGCCAAGCTAGAAAAATTGGGCCAGACTGAAAAAAAATGGGGTTAGAGGTCTGCGAAATTGGTGTGCCTAATGGAGAGAAGTCTCTGATCTCTCCTGTGCTCAGGCGTTCCCTACATTGTGCAGAATCTTAGATTTCTGCATGATTTTTGGTGGGGAAATTAGGTTGATCAATAGGAGCACTGAATACTTTTACAAGATGTTACTGAGGAAGTGCTGTTATCCTCACTATCGCTGCAGGACACGGATAACTGTGATGCAGTGGGAATAGAATAATGGAAATACAGGTTAGACTGCTGTGTACAAATGCAGTTACATAATGTTATGTTCTTTCTCCAGAACACTACCTATTTTTCTTTCTTTTCAAATAAAATGTATTGCTTTGCATTCACTTCTCAACTGTTGTAATTTGCATCTTAGCGCAGATTGTAGGAGTCACTGTTACTATTACCATTTGTGGATGTGGACAGGTTTCGTCAGCCACTGTTACTACAGGTTGAGTATCCCTTATCCAAAATGCTCGGGACCAGAGGTATTTTGGATATGGGATTTTTCCGTATTTTGGAATAATTGCATACTATAATGAGATATCATGGCAATGGGACCTAAATCTAATCACAGAATGCATTTATGTTACATATACACCTTATACACACAGCCTGAAGGTCATTATAGCCAATATTTTTTATAACTTTGTGCATTAAACAAAGTGTGTCTACATTCACACAATTCATTTATGTTTCATATACACCTTATATACACAGCCTGAAGGTCATTTAATACAATATTTTTAATAACTTTGCGCATTAAACAAAGTTTGTGTACATTGCGCCATCATAAAACAAAGGTTTCACTATGTCACTCTCACTCAAAAAAGTCCGTATTTCGGAATATTCCGTATTTCGGAATATTTGGATATGGGATACTCAACCTGTATTATCCTTTGTGGACAGGTTTAGTCAGCCACTGTTACTATTATCCTTTGTGGACAGGTTTAGTCAGCTACTGTTACTATTACCCTTTGTGGACAGGTCTAGTCAGCCACTGTTACTATTATCCTTTGTGGACAGGTTTAATCAGCCACTGTTACTATTATCCTTTGTGGACAGGTTTAGTCAGCCACTGTTACTATTATCCTTTGTGGACAGGTTTAGTCAGCTACTGTTACTATTACCCTTTGTGGACAGGTCTAGTCAGCCACTGTTACTATTACCCTTTGTGGACAGGTTTCGTCAGCCACTGTTACTATTATCCTTTGTGGACAGCTTTAGTCAGCCACTGTTACTATTACCCTTTGTGGACAGGTCTAGTCAGCCACTGTTACTATTACCCTTTGTGGACAGGTTTAGTCAGCCACTGTTACTATTATCCTTTGTGGACAGGTTTAGTCAGCTACTGTTACTATTACCCTTTGTGGACAGGTCTAGTCAGCCACTGTTACTATTACCCTTTGTGGACAGGTTTCGTCAGCCACTGTTACTATTATCCTTTGTGGACAGCTTTAGTCAGCCACTGTTACTATTACCCTTAGTAACAGTGGCTGACTAGACCTGTCCACAAAGGGTAATAGTAACAGTAGCTGACTAAACCTGTCCACAAAGGGTAATAGTAACAGTGGCTGACTAAACCTGTCCACAAAGGATAATAGTAACAGTGGCTGACTAAACCTGTCCACAAAGGGTAATAGTAACAGTGGCTGACTAGACCTGTCCACAATTACCCTTTGTGGACAGGTTTAGTCAGCCACTGTTACTATTATCCTTTGTGGACAGGTTTAGTCAGCCACTGTTACTATTACCCTTTGTGGACAGGTTTAGTCAGCCACTGTTACTATTATCCTTTGTGGACAGGTTTAGTCAGCCACTGTTACTATTACCCTTTGTGGATAGGTTTAGTCAGCCGCTCGTGGACAGGTTTAGTCATCCATTGTTACTATTACCATTCGTGGACAGGTTTACTCGGCCACAGGAGAGGGAGAACCGCACAGAAGTGAAATGGTAACGTGCTCTGTGTTATTTCTGGTAATGGGGCTAATATGTGAACACAAAACACTTGACACAGGGCTGGTTTAGTGGTGCCCAGTAACAATGACCTGCAGTAAAGGAGCTACTATAACTAGATATCTTTAATATTACCTATTCAGGAGTACTATAGTATTATTCTTACAACCATCATCCTTTCACAGGGATCCGGTATGATATACTGGCAGACGGGATGCCGGCTGTCAGTATAGCGACAGAAGCATCCCATCTGCTGGAATCCCAGGAGCAAGTCCCCTCGTCTGGTGGTGAGCTTTCCTCACCACAGGTTCAAGACCTACCAACAGAGTAGGAATTCCGGGCGGGTGTTGGGATTCCTGTGTCGGTATCCTTAACGCCGGGATCCCGACAGATGGCATTTTAACTGCATCCCTTTCACAGCACACCAAGTAAATATATGACAAAATCACAAGGAACAAATAAATGCCGGTAAGATATAAAATATGCAACAAATTTCTCAAAAAGATTTACTATTCAATACTGGTATTTAGCAATCGTATCAACTGAAAAATAAACTAAAGGATCAATCCAATAACCCGCAGGTTACTTGCAAGTGCAATTAAGTGAGGCTGTATGCCGCACTTCCCGTACCATCGGAGCACAGGGTTGCATACAAAAATCCATGAATCGGAGTCAAGACCAGAACGCAAGTGGGGCAAATCCCAATGCCGTTGACGGAGTTTACACGTTGTTGCAATGTCAACTCGCCCCTAAGGGCTTGATGAACTGAACACAAACTAAATGTGTGCATTCGCACATGTGTAGAGTTGTACACATCTCAGCAATCAAACTGCCCCTATGCATATGCTTGGCTACCTAAAACTCACCATTACCAGCACATACTTACACTGGTTCATACGCACAACCCAGTGTAGCTCGTAATGCTGTTGACTCTATCTACGTGTGCATACCCTATTAACATATAGTATAGTTACTCAATCAGCTGCAAGTGAAGATGCGGCTGAGTTCTATATAGCTGTACATGGTCCGTATTCGGTAATGTCTGAAAAGCAAGTCTTGTTGTGCCATTAATTCTGTATGCAACAAATCACCACAACAGACAGGAATGGCAGTAGCTTATAGTCATGTAAAAGCCAGACACCGGATAAACTAGGTGAAAAATAATGAAGTAATAGAAATGCGACCACACTGCGCTCTCCAATGTGGCTAGCTGCATAAAAGTGTAAGCCCAAAGTTTTGATCTCATAGCATTTAAGGTGACTCTCATACAGCCATGAGTCTGGCTTTGCAGTATGGAGCCGTCCATTTCTCCAGCCGCCAAATTACCTGCGTAATACAGTAACTGATTCACTGCCGTATGATTTGATTAAAATTAAAATGAACACAAACATATTTTCTATCTATTTCATTATAATAAACCCAATCACTACTAGACGTGCCTACAATTGTGCATTTATATAAGAATGTGAGTCTCTCATGTGGACCCAGGGTCACAAGGGAATGCAGAATGATGGTATTGTGATACTATACTCTATTATTAATCTTCATTTATGGACCAAGTGGATGAAACAAGGAACAAAGTATACTTTCAATAATGTGCAGCGGCTAAGAATTTGGAGAAATACGCTTTATTGATAGGCTTTATAAAAGCTGTATGCAATTACAGCACTGAATGATTTGAATAATAGACTGTCTGACATATTCCAGGATAAGTGGCTGCTACATTTCTCTGATATTAGGGTCATATACTCATCTATTCTTACTCCAAGCTCTTCTTCGCCTGGTAATAAATTAATTTCTTAGTGTTAGTTCAGCATGTGCCCTACAGTTAAATTCATTTTCTATCTCACTGAGGGAAAAAAAAAAAAAAGTTAGGATATAATTTTTGATTTCACAGCTATTTCTTACAGTATGCAAATAGCTGCTTATGGATCCCCTGCTGGGCTGCGGTAATAAGGCTTATATAACTAAATAATGCAGAACAGAGTTGGCTAAATATCAGTGTATACAGCAAACATAGTGGACAGAAGGACGAAGAACAGGAACAGATTCTGAAAGGACATGGTGATGCCAATTTTAAGCACTGTGTAACAACAGTGACATTAAGGCCGTATGTATCAAAGCTGGGAGATAAAACATTTTTTTGAGATAAAGTACCAGCCAATCAGCTAATAACTGTCTTCCTAACTTTAAGACTGATTGGCTAGTACTTTATCTCTAAAAACTTATCTCTCCCCCAGCTTTGATAAATACCCCTCTAAATATGGTCATTACACAAATTCAGCTACTTACAATATAATATATGACATTGTGCAATCCTGATCATTATTTTTTTTTTGGCAAACAAACTGGAATAAAAAGAGGTGAATGTGTACCCCTTATCACCACCTCAAACAAAAGAAAAGAAACAAAAAGAATATCAGTATACAGCATAAATGTAGCAACTTAAACCTGTTCTACACATTTAAGGCCCGTACACACTGGTCGATATATCGAGCGTTCTCTTGAACGGCCGATATATCGCGGGACCGTCGGCCAGTGTGTACAGCCGATACGTCTGTGAACTCAGTCGTTCACAGACGTATCGCGACGGTCGCACAGCACAGCCGACGGCCAGTATATCTACCGATATATTGGCGCGTCGCTGTGTGTGTACGGGGGCGGTCGGCCGACCGCCCGTACACATGCTGCGGCGGACGGCGGTGATTGACAGCTGAACTGGGCGGGCGTGTAAACACGCCCGCCCAGTTCATGACGTCAGTCCCCGACGGATCGGGCAGTGTGTATGCTTAACACACTGCCCGATCCGTCCATAGATATATCTGCAGATCAATTGATCTGCAGATATATCTATTAGTGTGTACCCACCTTAAGGCAAGTTTAGACAAGCACATTTATTTTTACAGTGTACTATGGCCCTCTACTCACCGAACTGTGCCCAGGACCACTAGGATTCCCAATGTACTGACCCTTGCTGGTGCTTCTATTCAGGATTCCTCAAAATAATCAACCTAGAAAGGTGTTTATATAAACTGTACTGTGTAAGGAGACCTAAGCTGCCGATTGGACATCTGTCATGGCTAGTCCAAACACCTGCCACCAGCAACGGTAAAGGGCACATTTCACAAGTAGCCTTCTGCAGGAGGTCAGCCTTCCTAAATCTTAAACTACATATGATGGTGTGGGTTATAAATTAGTTTAAAATAAATGTTTATCATTTATCAGGCATTGAGTTATTTATTTTCTTTAGATTACAAGACTATTTGCTACAAATTGCTGCAAAAATTGTTTCACAATTTATATGCGAAAAAACATATACTGTATACAGTATGAAAAAAGCATTGCCAGTTGTTTGTAAAAACATCTATAAGTGCAGTGTTAAAGTGGACGTTTACAGCTGCGCCCGAATATTGTTGCTAATAAGATCTATTTGCTGCCGAAAAGACACTGATATATTTCAGGGTTTATCCATGCGTTATGTTCTACTCACATGGTTCTATATAAGTGGCCACGAGAAACCTCATTTGAAAATGCATGTAGCCATAGGGATCACTGTGCCTTATAAAAAAATGTAAGGAAATGGCATGGATGATCCCATTTGAATGAATATCTCAAATTTATTTTTTTATTCCAAGTACATTACAGCTAAATAATGAGGGTAAGATGCAATCAGGGAGATTGCTAGACTGTTCAGGGAGCCAGGGAGATTACAGTTATTTCAGGGAGTCTCCTTGACATTCAGCAAGAGTTGGCAAGTATGCTTTGAAGACATCTTTCACCTTTCAGTTCCTGTTACCTTACCGTCTCCATCACGCAAGGAGGAGGCACTGCTTCAATCCTCACTGAGTAGACACTCACTAGCACCCCAAGCCATAGGGAAAGTAGGTAGCAGCTCATAACCAAACTGAGTATCCCAGTAGATTAAAAAAATGCTTACCCAGAGACTATCAACCAAAGTAATCAAATATATTAACCAAGAAGTGTTTCTGACTTGCAATACACAACAAAACCTGAATAAAAATGGATTACTTACATTTATTACTGGAGATGAGGTAGATAGGGATAAACCTTGTAGATCTCCTATTAAGCTAGGAGAAAGGATTGCAGCTTTGGGAACAGCTACAGGAGATTGTAAACTGTTAACTGCAAGATAGAAAAATAATGATAGTAATATCAGATTAATGTTGGTATGTATATGTATGGATGCAAAAGTAAATGTGCTGGCCTGGGGGATCCCGTGCTCTGGACTTGAACCGTAGGAATGTTAGGGACCCACCAGATGAGGTCACCTGGGCACAGTTGATGAGCCCATATTTTTGGCCAAAATTATGCCAAGTACCCCACTTTAACTCTATGTTATATTGCAGAGTTTATTATAATTATTCTGATTACAAGTGTTTAGTATTTATAGTGTGCACCTGCATTTTCTCTTTTCTATACCAGAGGTTCTCAAATGCAGTCCTCTGGAACCCAAACAGTTCATGTTTTCCAGGTTACATAGTAGGTGCACAGGTGTATTCATTACTCCCAGGCATATTTTAAATGATCAACATGTGGAGCTAATTATTTTACTTGTGATTTTGTGAGCAGGCCTGGCAAGAATGAGACATCTACAGTTCTGAGGACCGAGTTTGAGAACCTATGACTTATACAAATACACAAGAATGGGACATATACTCTATATACTGTAGAGTGTACATTACATGATCTAAGAAAATCCGAAGTACAGTGAGACCATGTTTATACACAATAATTCTCACGAGCTACTTTAGGTATACACCACCCAACATAGTGATAATAAGGAATCTAATGTAACATGCAAGTCAGATAAATATACCTAATCCATATGACATAATGTATGACAGTTCATGCAATTGTGATATGCTATACTGTCTAACAACCTGCCACAGTCAGCAACCGCTTACCAATACGGATACAGTGTCTACATGTACAGGGTGTTCGCATAATTCAATTTATTGTTTTGAGCAATATTTTTAAAAACACAATAGAAGTTTACAACAATTTCCATTGCTAAGGGGGGTAAACACTACACACATAGATTGCTTAGAAATGAGGCAAAAATTGCTGACTAGATTGCTTAGAGAAGAAGCATACATCGCTCCGTGTGTATGCCCCAGAGCAATAGCGATGCGCGGCCCTGCGCGTCGCTATCGCTGACACTAGATTGGCCTGCATGCAGGAACAATCTAGTCAGGTCGCTCACTTCACCGCTGTGTGAAGTGAGCGCCCCCCACTCCGCTCAGCACACATCATGCTGAGTGGGGGGAGAGATGTGTGCTGAGCGGTCTGTGATAGATCACTCAACACACATCTCCCCGTGTGTACCCACCTAAACTTTGTAAATTGGTACAATTTAAACATCCCAGATTAAATCTCTAGATCTATCCATCTGTGATACATCAAATCATAAAAGTTAAAGCCCCAGCACCAACCAATCGTATAGGTCAGCCCCATATTTGGTACATATTCTGAGCTGTGCTCCCAAAAGTTTTGTTTATGGAGAAACACAAGGAAAGAGCCGTGGTGTGGCTGGGAAGGGAGGCGGGCCTTGGGATAACGGAAGAGATCTGGTTTGAGAGTCAGTGTAACAGGAAAGCTACAGGACTTTGCCACAGATTTTTATTTTTAAAATGAGGAATGTTGGAAGATTGTTAAACTATATGATACAAAAGTACAGCATTAGAACATCAGCTACTAGCGGGATAACCATTATTAACAATACTTACAGTCATCTAGATCTAGGAGAGAGATGTCTTTCTTTATAGTAGGTGCCTTGTCCTGTGTGGGTTTCCTTTCAGCTTTCTGGTAGAAGAAATAACGTGACAGTAGAATTAATAATACAAACACGAGGAAATGGTCCACTTTCCACCAAATTTCACAATCATTGCCTAGAAAACCGTTATATTAAGTAACTAGCGATCTGAGAACCCCAAACTGGTTTGGCTGAAAAACTGTAGGATCTGAGCAAGATTGTCAGCCATCCAACCAGCCCAGAAACAGACAGTTCGAAGTACAGTATATTATAAAGCTTTACATTGTGGATGTAGCAGCATGATCTGTGCAATTTAGCCCTCCTTGTGTATGCTAAATTGATGAAAGATCTGGTAATTTGATTGCAATGTGTGTGGCTTTCATGACGTTCTAGAGTCTGTACAGTACGATGGCCTGCACTGGGTTTAGCTGAGAGACACTATAATAAAGCCTGTGTTAGTTTTCATCTATTTTCAGAAGAAAAAAGAAACATGCAGAGAAAATATTGAAAAGGAGAATCATGTTACTGAACGCTTTATAAAGCCGTATATATCTTAGCATAAATCTCTGCCCTAAATTGGCATACTTCTAGAAGTATGCAAGGAAAAAATGCCAAAAGGTCGATGGCTGTATTAAATGATGCAAATACTCCTTGCCACACAAAGTAACAACTGTGTACAGTGTACAGCAAACAGCGGTATAAATGTGACGGACAGGTCTACAACATTCCAATACAACTTTGTAAAAGATGCTTAGTCCAGAGACAATGTTACCGCATCAGAAAAACATCACTACTCTAAGTGTTAGGTCGTGGGTACCCCTAAGCCAACACTGCCAGACACATGCCCTGTCCTCATCAATGTCACCACCAGTGAAGAGGTCAATGTCTAATATATTAGCACGTCCGTTCCCTGAAATGCTTCCCGACTTCTCCCGAAAGGCTTGTTAACGCCCGTTAACTCACATTAACGTATGGAATCCGTAAAAAGAAAAGACAAATATGGGATCACAGTATGTAAGTTTATTAGTGGCCATAATGAATGGATTTGGGGGTGTCAAATGGTCGTTATAAGTATTTTTCAAGAACAGTGAAAAAATCATATCAAAGCAAGTGTTTTTCTGCATAATAAATACTTTACTTAAATCAGAGGTGCATAAAATGCCACTTAAAAAAAAAATCTACAAAAAAAACCCACCTAACACCCACCTGCAAACTTAAAAACACCAGTCCTATTTTTGCAGCATTAACCTATACCTGTCCCACATGAATGAACCCACTTTCCTGCATTTTGTACATTTTCACCCAAAAATGACATTATACATGTCATTATTGGCCAAATTAAGATAATTAAATTCTGAGTGGCTAATCAATCATTAGTGAGGGTACCTCACTGGTTCTGAACCAAGGTGGTCATTCCGAGTTGTTTGCTCGCTAGCTGTTTTTAGCAGCCGTGCAAACGCTAAGCCGCCTCCCACTGGGAGTGTATTTTAGCTTAGCAGAAGTGCGAACGAAAGGATCGCAGAGCGGCGGCAAAGTTTTTTTGTGCAGTTTTAGAGTAGCTCAATACCTACTCGGCGCTTGCGATCACTTCAGACTATTCAGTTCCTGTTTTGATGTCACAAACAGGCACTGCGTTCGCCCAGCCACACCTGCGTTTTTCCTGGCACGCCTGCGTTTTTTCGAACACTCCCTGAAAATGGTCAGTTGACACCCAAAAACGCCCACTTCATGGTCAATAACTCTGCGGTCAGCAGTGCGACTGAAAAACTTTGCTAGACCCTGTGTGAAACTACATCGGCCAATGTAAAAATATGACGCGCGTGCGCATTGCGCCGCATGCACAGAAAATCCGTTTTATTGCCTCATCGCTGCACAGCGAACGAATGCAGCTAGCAATCAACTCGGGATGACCCCAATCTCTCAACATTTTTACCATAAAATAGAGATTATCCCCAAAATTGCACCTGCTCAGAAGATGGTCAAAAAAAAGTGTTAAATGCTATGGAGAATTATCACGTGTTAATTTCACCTGCAACTGAATTGGCACATAACCACTTTTCACGGAGAAAAAAAAGAATTGAAATCTTTTCACACAAAAACAAGATATAACCTGCAGTTGAATTCCCCCCTAAAGAAATGCCTGGAACAAAAGGTAACACTATCTAACGCCTGCATTTAACAAAGTCTTCATGATAACTTGTTTCCAAAAAGGGCCATTTCATAAATGCAGCTTCATCATACATTGCTAAAACCTTTCAAGCATGAATTATGATAACCTAGTACAGGTGGTTTTTGTTTGTTTTTTATAAGCACTAAAGTATAAAAAAAATAAAATGTTTTTTTTAAACTATAAAACTAAAGAAGTTATAAACGTGTCCACTTAAGTCAACAACATGGATCTACAATATAAAAAGAATCTCTATTATTATGAAACCGTATTTTAACTATTAGGGGTTGTGCTTTTCAAAGAAGTAAGCTAAAATAAAAAAATAAAAAAAATTCTGGTATGGTTCCAATTTGTTTTATATGATGTTGCTTCCCCCCCCCCCCCCCCCCACAATCAAGTATGGATCTTGCATTGCGTGACGTCCACTGAAGAAGACATATAATAGTAATGCTCCCACAGTTATGTCTGTCACAATATTATGTCCCACACAGTAATGCTCCTGATACCATATTATGCCCGCACATTAATGCCCTTGTCACCATATTATGCCCACACAGTAATTATTGCGGAAGCAGCTCGTTGTCAAGGGGCTCTGCTCGCTGTCTTGAACAAACCCCGCCGCCCATGTCTGCCGTTCATGCCTGCCTGCTACTATAGAAAACCCCCCTCCCAAAATTGCCGCCGCCGCCTTAGAGAAGACAGTTATTAAAGATACTGGAGCCTCCTCTAGTATCTTCAATAATTGTCTCCTCTGAGGCCGCACCCATTTTCAGAAGTACATTTTCAATAGAACATGGCGGGGGATGGACGGGGACGGACTGCGGTGGGCAGACGGCGCTGTGAGGAGCCCGTCCCACCCCTCTCTGTCAGAGTTGCCAGGCCCGAGACAGCGGTGACCCCAGTACCCCCCTGATGGTGGCCCTGTGCACTAGTGATGTCAAAGAGAGTTTCCAAAAGAGAAAATTACTTAACAATGGCAGTCCACTTTAGTGACCTCTATGCATGAAACGGTTAAAGGCACCCATTATTACTAATGCAACAAAGCAGTGTGATATGCCATGTATGGAACTTGTACACAAATAGAAGCATTTTGTTATCTTATTTCTCTACATTTGCGGCCTACATGGCAAAAATGGGGTGTGAGAAACTGTTTTACAATACTTCTATTTTAAGAGACAGGTGACAGCATCATATACTGAGGATATATCTCACCTTAGCGTTAGTCGCATGTTTAGGTGTCTGTGGCAGTGACTCGCTATCAGATCCCGATTCCGACTGTGAAACAGAGTCTGAACTTTCATCAGATGAGGAACTGGACTCCTCACTTTCTGCTGCGTTTCCGTTCTTCTCATCGTCAGATTCACTTAAAACGAAAAGAGAAGTCAAAGTTGACCACTACCATAAAATGAAACAAGGCAGCTCATACAGACCCCTACCTAAGCATTTCCCCCCTGTGGTCTTATATCCCAGAACTGTGAAATGCCATTAGAAGAAATTATTACTTGATGTCATATTGCTGAAAATTTTATATGAAATGTAAAATAAAAACGATATTAATGTATATGCATACTTATTCACTATATTTTACTGTGTTACTCACTTACTTACTATGGGGATGTTTCAGAGGTTTACGCCATATGAAATTTGAGGCAAAGGCCTTTTCTTTTTTTTTCTTCTTTTTTTAAGCATGTGCTGCTTAACTGGCCTGTGCGGCAGAGTTCTGGCTGCAATTCTGAGTAACCTTAGGGTTACTCAGATGGCTGATGTCTGCCCGATGGTGATCCGATGCTGCATCATCGGACACAGCAGCAGATCACAGAAGCTGGCAGTAGAAGTCTTTTTACTTTAGATGCCTCCTGCAGCTTTTGCATAATATCGCCCAGCTGCTGTATGATTACCGTCCACCTCTGAATTAGGCCCTATGTAAATAAACATACACAAATTGATTATATAACCCTACAATGATTTGGTCCCTGTGCATCTCTACTAAGTCTTTTGTGAACTTCAAGAGAACTCTTAATTGCAGAATATTTATAAGTGAGATATATTAAACATTTATAACGCAGATACATATGCTGTCCTTTGACCATTTGCATGGCATAGTCGCCTCAGATGCCACCACACCAGGCTTCACTTTCCCCTTATTCGACCAGTCAGAAAGCTCACAGGGGGAAGATTCTGCCACTCTCAAGAGGGACCTCACGGTCCCTCTGCCTTCCTGGTTCCCTCCCCTCTGTGTCTGCCGATCACTGTTGATTGGTCAGCCCTGCAGCACCCCACCCCAACGGCTGAAGACACTAGCAGCAACTGGTGAATGTTAAAATGCAGCCACTTAACTTCCCTCTTGACCCCCGAAGATTACAGAGAGCAGCTGGAGCTGAAAATGCGAAGTCGTAATGGACACGATGTTCTGGACATCGATGTTTGTACAGATTTTTTTTTATTTTTTAAATGATTCTTTTAAATTGCCTTTCTTTTTTAAATTAAAATCGTATTGGATATATATGTTAAAAAGGTATTCCTAACCTAACTCAATCATAAAAAAAAAAAAAAAATCTGGATTTTGGTACTTACCGATAAATCCCTTTCTCTGATTCCACAGGGGACACTGGAGAGCAGTCACAATGGGGAAATAGTAGGCAGTAACTGGGAGCTGGCACTTTAAAACTTTAACCGTGTGGCTAGCTCCTCCCCTACTATGTCCCCCCTCCAAGCCAGTCTACCTAAAACTGTGCCCGGGTAGAGCTGGAAGAGACCAACGTTAAAGTAGAGGAGGTTAACTAAGCCAAGTAAAAACAGGATAATACCAAGGACACCGGAAACCTATTAGAAAAAGGTTAACCTGAACCAAACAAACAGTCACTCAGTGACATGCAAACGGTGAAGTGAAAAAGGATGAAACAGCGCTGGGTGGGCGTCCAGTGTCCCCTGTGGAATCGGAGAAAGGGATTTATCTGTAAAGTACTAAAATCCTGATTTCTCCTTCATCCACTAGGGACACTGGAGAGCAGTCACAATGGGGACGTCCAAGATGGGAGGAAATGCACTGAGAGTCCTGTAAAACCGCTCGGCCAAACTGTGATGCAGAGGCTGCAAAAGTGTCAAACCTGTAAAACTTGAAAACGTAGGTCGGCCCGACCAAGTAGCCGCACGACATAAAGTAGTCATGGAAACCAACCACGCCGGGCAGCATCGTACAGAACAAATAAGGAGTACGACTTCCGAATAGCCGAAGTCCTATCCACATAGATCTTGAGCGCCCGGACAACATCCAACGATATCGAATCCGGAGAGTCCTCCGAGAGGGCCAGAACCACAAGTGGCTGATTGATGTGAAAATCGGACACCACCTTCGGGAGAAAAGACATGCGAGTACGAAGCTCAGCCCTATCTTCATGAAATACCAGGTAAGGAGGTCGACAAGAGAGAGCCCTCCTGGCCGAAGCCAGAGCCTGGAGAAGGACCACCTTCCAGGTGAAATATTTAATCTCCACCGACTCCAGAGGCTCAAATAACGAACACTGCAGAAAAGAGAGGACCAGTCTGAGGTCCCATGGCGCTGTCGGAGGGCAAAAGGGAAGATGTATTCGTAAAACCCCTTGAAAGAGGGTCTGAACTTCCAGCAGCAAGGTTAATTTCTTCTGGGAGAAAACTGAAAGAGCAGAGACCTGAACCTTTAGTGAACCCAGTCGTAGCCCTGCCGAGAAACCCGCCTGCAGAAAACGGAGAAGGCGGGCCAAGTGAAATATTGAAGGAGAAAACTCTCGACGTTCACACCAGGCTACATAAGCCATTCAAATGCGGTAGAAGTGAGACGATGTGACTGATTTTCTAGCCTGGAGCATAACCGTACGAGGAATCCCCTTCCTTTTCAAGATGGCCATCTCAACAGCCACGCCGTCAAACGAAGCCTGTGTAAGTCTGCATAAAGAAAAGGACCCTGTTGTAGTAGATCGTCTCGTATTGGCAGGGGCCAAGGCTCCGCTACCGACAACAGGTGGAGGGCAGAGTGCCAAGTCCTGCGTGGCCAATCTGGAGCCACCAGGAGGACCAGCGCGTCTTCTCTCTTGATGCGTTGCAGAACCCGAGGCAACAACGGGAAAGGAGGAAAGAGGTAAACAAACCGGAAGTACCAAGGAGTCGTGAGAGCATCCACGGCCGCCGGGTCCCGCGTCCGAGAGTAATAAAGAGGCAGTTGATGGTTCAGGCGGGAGACCATGAGATCGATCTGTGGTCTTCCCCACCGGAAAATCAGCTGACGAAACACCTGGGGATTGAGTGACCACTCCCCCGGGTGCATGTCCTAGCGGCCGAGATAATCGGCTTCCCAATTGTCCACTCCTGGAATGAATATCGCCGATAAGGACAGAGCATGTTCTTCTGCTCAGAGGAGGATGTTGGTGACCTCCCTCATCGACGCACGGCTGCGAGTGCCACCCTGGCGGTCGATGTATGCTACCGCTGTGGCGTTGTCGGACTGAACTCTAACTGCCCGACCGCGCAGCAAGTTATGTGCATGAAGTAGGGCGTTGTACACTGCCCGTAGCTCGAGAATGTTTATGGGGAGAGCGGATTCATGAATAGACCAGCGCTCCTGAAACCGATGTTCCAGGGTCACCACCCTCCAGCCTCGCTTTCCTGCCAACAGATGTGTCGAATTGAGCCACAGGAGGAGAGACGACCATGCTTTTAAAGGCAGAGTTACTCGCTGATGAAGAAATAGATGAGACCCTGACCACTGATGTAGAAGACACAGTTGGAAGGGTCAAGAATGGAAGAGTCCGTATGGAAGAGGTTAGAACGTTGCAACCATCTTCTCCAGAAAGCGAATGCACAGATACACTGATAACCGACGGTGTCGAAGTACCGACCTCACCAACGTCTGAGGAGAGAGGATCTTGTCCTGAGGAAGAAAAACCTTCTGACGGACCGTGTCAAGAATCATTCCCAAGAACAGCAAACGTTGTGAGGGGCATAAGTGAGACTTCGGGAAGTTCAGGATCCACCCGTGTCGTATTAGAAGGTCCTGGATTATCCGGATATTCTGAAGCAACAGGTCTGCAGAGCGCGCCTTCAGAAGCAAATCGTCCATATAGGGGACAAACGCCACCCCCTGCTTCCGAAGTAGGGCCATCATGACCGCCATGACCTTTGTGAACACTCTGGGAGCAGAAGAGAGACCGAACGGAAGAGCCTGGAACTGGAAATGAGCATCCTGTATCGCGAACCGGAGAAAAGCCTGATGAGGAGGCCAAATGGGAACATGTAAGTATGCATCTTTGATGTCTAAGGACGCCAGAAACTCGTTCTGCTCCAACCCTGCAATAACTGACTGAAGGGACTCCATCTTGAACTTGAATATCCTTAAAAATGGATTGAGATCCTTCAAGTTCAGAATTGGCCTGACTGAGCCGTCCGGCTTCGGTACGAGAAACAGGCTTGAGTAATAGCCCTGTTTCCGATGATGATAGGGTACAGGGATCAGTACCTTTGTGGACAGAAGCTTCTGGACGGCAAGCCTGCAAAGCAACTCTCCTGTCGTCGGAAACTGGCAAACCCGTGGTGAAGAAACGCTGAGGCGGTCGGGTTTGAAAATCAAGCGTTTAACCGCAAATGATGAGATCCCTGACCCAAGCATCCAGACAGGATTGTACCCAGACTTTCCTGAAATCCCACAGACGAGTCCTGAGGACAATTGCCCGGCCCAAGCTTCCATAGCTTTGTTGACCCAACAACCTACCTGCGCTGGGCGATGTAAAACTCCCGCCTCCGAGTAAATAGTCTTTAAGGTGGTTTCCAACTTCCTATCAGATGCTTCCTCCAGCAAAGTCGCCCCAGGAACCGGCAGCACCGTCCTTTTGGACAGACAAGACACCGAAGGATCCACAATCGGAGGGGTCTCATAAAACTTTGCGCTATCTGCGGAAAAGGATAGGAAGACAAAAATGTCTTTGATACCTGAAAGTTTGCATCTGGATGTTTCCAAGCTGCCGTCATGAGCGCATCCAGCTCCTCCGAAACTGGAAAGGTCACCGGCAGTTTCTGGTTGGTGCCAAACCTTGAAGGACATAAGGCATCCTGTTCTGTCTCCTCCACCTGTAATACTGAGCGAATAGCTGTAATAAACTGGTTCAGAGTCCTCATACACCTGATCGTCATCAGTACCCTGTACCTCTACGACCGCCTCTTCCAATAGAGGCATCTCATCGTCAGAGTCATGTAACACTGAGGCTAGCAATCTCTTTTTTGAAACCTGGGGAGGGGGAGTTAAGGACGGGGTCTGAGAAGGGAGCACAGCCCTACAGAGCCCTTCAACTGATTTTGCCAGGGACCGAGCCCATGCTGGTTCAGGCTCAGGCATCGGGACAAGCTGTTGGAACCGGGCCACATCTCTATCTTCCTGAGAAGCCCTCTGTTCCCTAGTTAAGAGGGACATAACCTCTGTGAGCTGTGTTGTCCAAACAGGATTTGCTCTGCGGCTGTGATGAGGGCTGAGCAGATGGCTCCGACCCACAATCCACACATAACAGGGAATTCTCAGACTGTCCCTGGGTGAATTTTGCAGAACACTTCTGACATTGGAAAACTTTCTGTGCTGCCTTGGAACCCTTTCCAGCCATGGCAGCACCTGTCACACTCCCACACACACACAGCAACAGGCAGAAGGGGAGTGAGGGAGCAGGAAGAGGTGCAGCCACACCAGCCCTGTGAATCCTGCACGCTGTGCAGTGTCAGGCACTTTCAATAAATTACAGGTGCCTCACCGATCCCCTAGCGCCCCCAGTCCCTACTGAAACTGCCCACTGCCAGGTATGAAGCCGCTGAGTCCCCCTCTATGCGATGCAGCGCTAAAAAAATGGCTGTCAGCGCATGCTGAGCCGCCGGGGCTGTAGGGAGCTGAGAGCCCAGAGCGGGATTAAGCTCCCCTCCCCCACCCCACCAGTAATGGCGCCCAATTCAAACTGCAAAGGCACCTACGATTGTAGCGGGGAGAGTTCTGTACCCCCGCTGGCAATGCGAGCTACGGCCTAGGGGGGCCGCCTCTTATACTTACCGCTGCCCTGCTGCCAGATTCTTCTGCTGGTGGAGAGGCCCCGACACACGCCGCACGCAGCGGTGTCCGGCCATCTCCAGAGAGCTCAGTGTCTCCTTCAGCCAGGGACCATCCCAAGCCGCACGCAGCTGCGATGGGACCCCGCCGGCAGCTCCTGCGGTGCAGACTGGCAGAGGCAGAGCTGCCAGTCTGTGAAGAAAGAAGAAGAAAGAAGAAAAAAAAAGTTTTTGGAGAGAAAATCCAAGAGTGTCCAGCTCCCTTGGGCACAAAATAAAGACTGGCTTGGAGGGGAGACATAGTAGGGGAGGAGCTAGACACACTGATAAAGTGCCAGCTCCCAGTTACTGCCTACTATTTCCCCATTGTGACTGCTATCCAGTGTCCCCTAGTGGATGAAGGAGAAAAAAACAAAAAAAGTCAATTTCTCATATTTTGTCATTTACTTAATCACCAGTTTGTCACTTGCCTTTAAAAATCTTTGTTCTGCAGTGATAACTCTGGTAATCAGGGATTAGCTGGCTACATCTGGAATAAATATTATTTAGCAACTTGAAATCACTCTTTCCCTTTATACAAATGAAACTTTCCTTTGTGCAATCACACAGAGCTACTGATGGTTACGGAGCATTATATAATAAGAATGGTATGGAACGTTTCAGTCATAAAAAAACCTGTAATAATTGAACTTACAGATTTCATTTGTTTAGTGCGGGAGCAACAATATAAATCACTTTTAAAATCATTAAATCCTGACTTAAATTAATAAAGTGATAATTAGGGCATTATGCTGTATTTGTTATGGAAGTGGCAGGGAGAGTTGCTTTAATTACTGTCTGTAATAAAAGGAGCAGAGTGCGTACTATTACCCCAATCAGGGCTGTCAGACGCCACTGAGCTAAACTGCAAACTCATCAGATGAGCTGGCAGCGGGTTACGGAGCAGAGGGTGATCATGTCTGCAGAGGCTACACATCTATTACCATGCAGCTTATTAGTGCCAATTATTAATAGGCTAGCTTAAAGTACTAGATATCAAATGAGGCAACCACAGGCCCTCTTTCCTCTTGTTCTTACCCTGCACTATGTGTCCCACCAGCTCTCATTATCTTTTGTCTCCTTCTCCCCTACAGCGATTCTAACAAAGTCGCCTCTGCGTTGGGTACAGTATACCTGAGAGCTGTCCTGTCTTCCCCTATGACTCATCCCCTGCCTGCTCACTCTGGCTACAGCCAGCAGTCCTGCCTTTCCCTTGTACGGGTGTAGTACGGCTGACCGGCGGTCAGGAGACCGCCGGTCAGCTTACCGACGCCGGGATCCCGGCAGCATACCGACGCCGGGATCCCGGCGGGGAGGGGCGAGTGCAGCAAGCCCCTTGCGGGCTCGGTGGCGACCTGCGGTCGCTACGGGTTCTATTCCCACTCTATGGGTGTTGTGGACACCCACGAGTGGAAATAGTCCCTGTTGGTCGGCATGCCGACCATCGGGATAGTGAGCCGTCGGGATGGTGGAGGAGGCCATGTGACTGTCGGTCAGCTGACCGGCGGTCACATGAATACCACCCCCCTTGTACTGGTCACTCTTCTCTATGGTTTTATTACATTGTTTGTAGTTATGCTTACGGTTACATAGAAACATAGGAGTTTGACGGCAGATAAGAACCGCTTGGCCCATCTAGTCTGCCCTTTTTCATTTATCCTTTTGGTAACTTAAACCATAATTGTTCCTTAGGCCTCTGTAAGGATAGTCTTATGCCTATCCAAAGCGTGTTCAAACTGAACTACTGTCTTAGCCTTTACCACCTCTGACAGGAGGCAATTCCTTACCCACTACCCTTTCTGTGAAGTCATTGTGTCCTTGTGTTCCTGTACTTCTCTTCCTTTGAAGAGAATCCATCCTGTACCTTGTTAAAACCTTTAAATTCCTGTATATTTGAACGTTTCTTACATGTCTCTTCTTTCCCTTCTCTGCTCCAAACTATACATATTAAGATCTTTTAGTCTTTCCAGGTAAGTTTTGTGCGGTATGCCACGCACCATTTTAGATGCCCTTCTCTGTACAGTCTCTAATGTATTTACATCCATCTGGATATATGGCCTCCAGAACTGCATACAGTATTCTAGTGAGGTCGTACCAATGACCCATACAGTGGCATTATTATTTCTTTCTGCTGCTGATTCCTCTCCCTATGCAACCAAGCATCTGACTTACCTTCCTCATTGCTCTGTTACATTGCTTACCTGCCTTTAAGTCACCTGAAATGGTTACTCATAAATCTTATCCCACCTCAGGAGTTTCCATTATAGTGACATTGATACTATATTTAGCCTTTGGATTTTTGAAACCCAAGTGCATGATTTTGCAATTTTTTTATTTATTTTTTTACATTAAACTGTAGTTGCCACATTCTTGCCCATTCCTCTAGTTTATCCCTCTTTGTGTCTCTACCCTGTTGCATACTTTTGTGTTATCTGCAAAAAGGCATACTTTCCCCATCAATACCATTTGCAATGTCACCAATAAAGATATTAAAAAGCACTGGCCCAAAATACAGATCCCTGGGGTACGCCACTGGTAACCTTTCACTCCTGCGAGTACACTCCATTTGCTACAACTCTGTTTCCCATCATGCAACCACGATCTTATTCATTTAACCGTCATGGAATCTAATCCCAAACTATCCAGTTTATTTCAGTCTACGATGCGGGACCGTGTCAAAATTATTACTAATGTCTAGATAAGCTATATCTACTACGCCCCCCCCCCCCCCCCCTTCCCTGATCTATTACTTTAGTCACCTAGTCAAAACAGTAAATTACATTTGTACTGTTGTGCACTCTATTTATACAGTTTACTGTACTTATTTTTTGTAACCTCTTTATTGGTGCTGCATACACCTTGTAGCTCCTTAATCAAAGAGTGAGGTGGTGTATCCGGGGAGCCCTCTTTCTGTGGTCGTGTGTGAAGACCAAAGCAATGGTCACCTTATCAGATGGATAGTGCACTCAATAAAGATATGATGATGTACAATGATAATCAATAAAATGTATACAAATTTAATACAATATGCATCATATACCTAAAACAACTACTAATAAAAGCATACCAATAAGGTAAGCTAGGAGCCGCAGGTGTTATATAAGGCAGGGTGGTCCAAGCTTCACCCTGCTCTGGCTCCTAAGCTTAATGATGGGTCACTCGCCCCTGGATGAGTGATGGTATTCAATGTTTAAAACAGCTAAAATTGTCTATAAGATATTGGAAAGCATACCAGAGAGGTAGCCGAGGAGCCGCAGGTGTTATGACAAGCAGGGTGGTCCAGACTTCACCCTGCTCTGGCTCCCAAGCTGACCACAAAGTCGATGTCCAATGAATGAAAGGTTCGGATTCCTGGTAGATCCAGTATCCAACGCGTTTCGAGATCTGTAATCTCTTCCTCAGGGCTTGATGGTGATGCTTGTCTCCAGAGCTGGCTTTTAAAGATGGTGGGAGGTTAATTCCGGGTCATAGGTCACAAAGACCGGAAGTGATCAACCAGAGTCCTTTTTAGTAAAACCTAATTATTGAAGGTGATGTGCTGCTGTATTAGTAATCTGTAGTAAACAAATTGTGCAGCTTTGGGTGTAAACAAGGTTAAAAACTAATAAAAGCGTTCGGCTGGACGACCGGAAGTGACCCGGACCGGAAGTCCGGTACCGGAAGTGACGTGGTGACATGGCCGGCGAAATAGGCATGCATTTAATATTGTGAAAGTGCAGTGTAAGTCTCTATTAGGACGGAATGAGAATAAACGTGGTGTGGAAGGGAAAGAACAGTTGTTTGAGGAGGTTACTGTGGCGTCAGTGACTGACTAAGTGCGGCTACGAAACCGGAAGTGACGCGATGGTTTGCGTGTCACCGACCGGAAGTGACACAATTGTTTGCGTTCCACCGACCGGAAGTGACGGAAGAAACAGCCGAGACGGCGGCTGTACACAGCAATGATCACTTGGTGATAGAATAGGAGAAAAAACATGTTAGTTGACTGGTAAATAGGTGCCTAATACAAGTCGAGGAGTGTAATGGCTGTGATAACCAGAAAGGTGGTTGAAACTACCAAATATGATAAATGTCACCGTTATAAATCGTGCATAAATATCTCCCAAATTATTCGTGGTGAAAATAGGGGGACTCATGATTAGCTGGACAGATGTTTAGCTATAAACATGAGGTTATTCAATAATCCGTAATACATATATAGTCCATATAAGTCGAAATTCTTCATAGATGTGGAAATAGGCTGAGAGATGTCCATAATTCGTCTCCAACAGATTAATTCTCCATAGGTCCCCATGAAGAAAAGAGAAACAAAATATATACACAAAATGGGTTATAAAAAGTATCGTTGATTGGTGTCTAAACAATGGTACATGCAGATTGATGAATTAAGTGTATTAATGTAAAAACCATTTGAGTTCAAAATCTTTGTTTAGGCCTTTGGGGCACAAGGACTGAAGTTTGTAAATCAATTTTATTTCCGCCTTTGCGAGATTTTTCTCCGTATTTCTATCGCGCCAAGTGGATTTTATGTGTTGTAATCCCACAAATTTCCTTATGGATGTGTATGAACAATTGTGTTCTAATTTGAAATGTTCAGATAGATTGTGTGTGAGGAGACCATTTTTTATATTGCGCAGATGCTCGCCAAGTCTTGTCTTTAGAGCTCTCGACGTACGTCCGATGTATATCTTCCCACAAGCGCACTCCACTAAATATACGACGTTACTGGTATGGCAGGTGATGAAATCTTTGATTCTAAAGGTGATGTCATTGACGGTTACTTCTGTATATTTGGAGGTTTCAGTTTTAATTCGTCGGCATGGAAGACAAAGCCCGCACCTATGAAAACCGCTTGTTCTGATAGGGTAGATACTTTTCTGGGGTAAGGCGCTTCGGACTAATTTGTTCTTAAGGTTCGCTGCCTTACGGTAAATGAACGTGGGTTTATTTGGAATGATGTTTTTTAAAGTGTCATCCATACACAGCAAATTCCAATGTTTCCTAATAATCAGTTCTATTTTTTTGTATTGGTTGGTGGTCATACCCTGTGACCATTGGGAGTGTTTGGGGAGTTTGTCGTCGTTTTTCTTCTGTTTATTACTGTGAATGAGGGTGGTCCTGTCCTTATTCATTGTTTCCATCTGGATTGATTCCAAGTTCTCAGGCTGATCACCTTTTTTGATGAAAGCATTTTTGAGTTCATTGATTTGGGTCCTGCATACAGTGTCCTCGCTGCAATTCCGCCTTATCCTTAAGAATTGGCCTTTGGGTATGCCATTGAGCCAGTTTACGTGATGCTCACTTTCTTTGCTGATGTAATTGTTAGAATCTGTGGGTTTATTTTAAGTTTTAGTTTGGATGGTGTTCTCCTTGATATATATAGATAAATCCAGAAAATGTATTTCGGTTTTGCGGTTTTCAAACGTGAGGATAATATTTGTCATTTTGGTTAAGATGATCACAGAATAGGGTTAAACTCTCTATGTCCCCTCTCCAAAAAAATATTATGTCGTCAATGTATCGATTCCATGCTAGTAACTTGTCCTTCCATGGATTCTGTGTGTATATATTTTCATGCTCCCAATGAGCCATGAAAAGGTTTGCAAAACTGGGTGCAAATCGCGTACCCATTGCGGTACCCCTCCTTTGAAGGTAATAATCCCCCTCAAAGAAAAAGAAATTATTCTTCAGGATGAAATCCATGGACTCAATAATGAACGATTTTCTGGCTTCTGAGAACTCTGTTTGGTCTAGGAACCAAGTTGTAGCCTCTATCCCCTTCTGGTGTTCGATGATGGTGTACAGGGAAGTGACATCTGCTGTGACCATAATGGTCTCACCGTCCCACGGGATTTCTTCTAGTTTTTTGATGGTGTCACTCGTATCTCTTAGATGTGAGGGATTTTTTATTACTAAAGGTTGGAGTTCGTGATCAATCATTGCTGATAAATTTGATGTAAGACACCCTGTTCCGGCGACAATGGGTCGTCCTGGAGGTGATGTGCTGTTCTTGTGTATTTTTGGTAATACATATATTGTCGGGGTAATGGGGTCTTCAATATTCAAGAACGCAAACTCTGTGTCTGTGATACCACCTTTTTCAAGGTGGGTCTTTAATAATTTCCGAAAGTTGGTCTTTATTTTTGTTGATGGATCAGTTTTAAGTTTCTGATACGTATCGCTGTCCTCCAGGACGACCCATTGTCGCCGGAACAGGGTGTCTTACATCAAATTTATCAGCAATGATTGATCACGAACTCCAACCTTTAGTAATAAAAAATCCCTCACATCTAAGAGATACGAGTGACACCATCAAAAAACTAGAAGAAATCCCGTGGGACGGTGAGACCATTATGGTCACAGCAGATGTCACTTCCCTGTACACCATCATCGAACACCAGAAGGGGATAGAGGCTACAACTTGGTTCCTAGACCAAACAGAGTTCTCAGAAGCCAGAAAATCGTTCATTATTGAGTCCATGGATTTCATCCTGAAGAATAATTTCTTTTTCATCGAGGGGGATTATTACCTTCAAAGGAGGGGTACCGCAATGGGTACGCGATTTGCACCCAGTTTCGCCAACCTTTTCATGGCTCATTGGGAGCATGAAAATATATACACACAAACCCATGGAAGGACAAGTTACTAGCATGGAATCAATACATCGACGACATAATTTTTTTTGGAGAGGGGACATAGAGAGTTTAACTCTATTCTGTGATCATCTTAACCAAAATGACAGAAATATTATCCTCACGTTTGAAAACAGCAAAACCTAAATAAATTTTCTGGATTTATCTATATATATCAAGGAGAACACCATCCAAACTAAAAAACTTACAATAAACCCACAGATTCTAACAATTACATCAGCAAAGAAAGTGAGCATCACGTAAACTGGCTCAATGGCATACCCAAAGGCCAATTCTTAAGGATAAGGAGGAATTGCAGCGAGGGACACTGTATGCATGACCCAAATCAATGAACTCAAAAATGCTTTCATTAAAAAAGGTTATCAGCCTGATAACTTGGAATCAATCCAGACGGAAACAATGAATAAGGACAGGACCACCCTCATTCACAGTAATAAACAGAAGAAAAACGCAGACAAACTCCCCAACCACTCCCAATGGTCACAGGGCATGACCACCAATACAAAAAAATAGAACTGATTATTAGGAAACATTGGAACTTGCTGTGTATGGATGACACTTTAAAAAACATCATTCCAAGAAAACCCAAGTTCATTTACCGTAAGACAGCGAACCTTAAGAACAAATTAGTCCGAAGCGCCTTACCCCAGAAAAGTATCTACCCTATCAGAACAAGCGGTTTTCATAGGTGCGGGCTTTGTCTTCCATGCCGACAAATTAAAACTGAAACCTCCAAATATACAGAAGTAACCGTCAATGACATCACCTTTAGAATCAAAGATTTCATCACCTGCCATACCAGTAACGTCGTATATTTAGTGGAGTGCGCTTGTGGGAAGATATACATCGGACGTACGTCGAGAGCTCTAAAGCTCTTGGCGAGCATCTGCGCAATATAAAAAATGGTCTCCTCACACACAATCTATCTGAACATTTCAAATTAGAACACAATTGTTCATACACATCCATAAGGAAATTTGTGGGATTACAACACATAAAATCCACTTGGCGCGATAGAAATACGGAGAAAAATCTCGCAAAGGCGGAAATGAAATTGATTTACAAACTTCAGTCCTTGTGCCCCAAAGGCCTAAACAAAGATTTTGAACTCAAATGGTTTTTACATTAATACACTTAATTCATCAATCTGCATGTACCATTGTTTAGACACCAATCAACGGTACTTTTTATAACCCATTTTGTGTATATATTTTGTTTCTCTTTTCTTCATGGGGACCTATGGAGAATGAATCTATTGGAGACGAATTATGGACATCTCTCAGCCTATTTCCACATCTATGAAGAATTTCGACTTATATGGACTATATATGTATTACGGATTATTGAATAACCTCATGTTCATAGCTAAACATCTGTCCAGCTAATCATGGGTCCCCCTATTTTCACCACGAATAATTTGGGAGATATTTATGCACGATTTATAACGGTGACATTTATCAAATTTGGTAGTTTCAACCACCTTTCTGGTTATCACAGCCATTCCACTCCTCGACTTGTATTAGGCACCTATTTACCAGTCAACTAACATGTTTTTTCTCCTATTCTATCACCAAGTGATCATTGCTGTGTACAGCCGCCGTCTCGGCTGTTTCTTCCGTCACTTCCGGTCGGTGGAACGCAAACAATCTTGTCACTTCCGGCCGGTGACACGCAAACCATCGGGTCACTTCCGGTTTCGTAGCCGCACTTAGTCAGTCACTGACGCCACAGTAACCTCCTCAAACAACTGTTCTTTCCCTTCCACACCACGTTTAGTCTCATTCCATCCTAATAGAGACTTACACTGCACTTTCACAATATTAAATGCATGCCTATTTCGCCGGCCATGTCACCACGTCACTTCCGGTACCGGACTTCCGGTCCGGGTCACTTCCGGTCGTCCAGCCGAACGCTTTTATTAGTTTTTAACCTTGTTTACACCCAAAGCTGCACAATTTGTTTACTACAGATTACTAATACAGCAGCACATCACCTACAATAATTAGGTTTTACTAAAAAGGACTCTGGTTGATCACTTCCGGTCTTTGTGACCTATGACCCGGAATTAACCTCCCACCATCTTTAAAAGCCAGCTCTGGAGACAAGCATCACCATCAAGCCCTGAGGAAGAGATTACAGATCTCGAAACGCGTTGGATACTGGATCTACTAGGAATCCGAACCTTTCATTCATTGGACATCGGACTTTGTGGTCAGCTTGGGAGCCAGAGCAGGGTGAAGTCTGGACCACCCTGCTTGTCATAACACCTGCGGCTCCTCGGCTACCTCTCTGGTATGCTTTCCAATATCTTATAGACATTTTTAGCTGTTTTAAACATTGAATACCATCACTCATCCAGGGGCGAGTGACCCATCATTAAGCTTAGGAGCCAGAGCAGGGTGAAGCTTGGACCACCCTGCCTTATATAACACCTGCGGCTCCTAGCTTACCTTATTGGTATGCTTTTATTAGTAGTTGTTTTAGGTATATGATGCATATTGTATTAAATTTGTATACATTTTGATTATCATTGTACATCATCATATCTTTATTGAGTGCACTATCCATCTGATAAGGTGACCATTGCTTTGGTCTTCACACACGACCACAGAAAGAGGGCGCCCCGGATACACCACCTCACACTTTGATTAACGTTCTATTTTTGGGGTAAGAGGAAAACCCCAGAGGTTTATCCTAGGCTGCCCATTTCCTTTCCAGCGCCCATTAAGTTTTCCCACACCCTCTAGCAACTTTGTAGCTCCTACCAAATAAAAGATGATAATTATAGTGCTAAGAGGGTCCAGTATGATTTGCCGATGGACGGGATGCCAGCTGTCAGTGTACCACCAGTGGCATCCCGTCAATGAGAATCCCGACAGGCCCCCATTAAGCCCCCTAACCCTCAACTTTTCCCTACCCTAACCCTTCCTGGTGGTGCCTAACCCTCCCCTTCCCCGCTGCCTAAACCTAACCCTCCCATTCCTAAACCCTATCCCCCCTTATGATAGCTAAACTTCACTGCCAACCCCTGATGGCTACTGATTTTGCTGCTAAGTCCCAGGTCTGACCGGGATTTGGAACACTGTTCCAGAGCAGGTCTGACCGGGATTTGGAACACCCAGGTCTGACCGGGATTTGGAACACTGTTCCAGAGCAAGGCAGACCCAGAAGACCTCCTTTCACACCACGCCTTCGACCCAGGATATTCCTGGGTCCGAGCAGTTTACACTGCACATAAGAGAGCATTCTCAGCAGTAGCATTAGCCCTAGATTCCTGCTCCACCCCCTGATCTCACTGCCCCCGCCCCCGGTTCAGTGTCTGCACAGCAGCAGGAAGTTTAGCAGCATGACGTCCTATGGGCCTAATTCAGACCTGATCGCTCTCCAGCCGAGAAGTACACAAAATATTTGTGCAGTTTCTGAGTTGCCCAGAACTTAATCAGCCCTTGCGATCACTTCAGCCTGTCTGGTCCCGGAATTGACGTCAGACACCCGCCCTGCAAACGCTTGGACACACCTGCGTTTTTCCAACCACTCCCTGAAAACGGTCAGTTGACACCCATAAACGCCTTCTTCCTGTCAATCTCCTTGCGATCGCCCGTGCGAACGGATTCTTTGTTAAACCCATCGCACAGCAACGATCCGCTTTGTACACGTGTGATGCACCTGCGCATTGCGGTACATACGCATGCGCAGTTCTGACCTGATTGCAGTGGAAAAACATAGCGTGCGATCAGGTCTGAATGACCCCCTATGTGCAGATATCCAGATCTCCCCATGCTGTAAAACGGAGGTGGGTCAGATGACATGGGGTTACTGGGACCAACCCTGCAAGATAGCCAGGTTGAACTCCCGGGTTGCTCCTGAGCGGAAACCCGGGTTAACCTGGTAATAACCCATGTTATAGCGTCAGTGTAAAAGAGGTATTACGACTCCATGAGGAACAAGTTTAAGAAATAAGTTTGCCCCTGCCAATCATGCTTACTATTTGGATTAAAAGGGTTACAAATAAATTCTCAGTTTTTGCAACAGTCAACTAAAATGAAAGCCATAATCAACTAAAGCCAGACTGTGGGATATCCAATTACCGCGGGTATTGATATCGCCCAAGGCTATCCTATTAGCCCAGATAAGCTGGCACGAGCTGCGGCTTATCAGGTTTTTTCTGTACTGCCCCAGGTGAAGGCTCCTGACAGCTCCCGATCCAGCGCTCCACCTCAGGCTCCCCCCAGTCACATGACCGCTCCGGACATGCGACCACTGCCAGGGGCAGAGTAATGCTGCTTTCACATCGCAAAACCTGCTTTTGAAACGGTTCTTTAAACGGTTCTTAAAACGGGTCTGAGCAGTTAAACCCCCTTCACATCGCATGTTGTAACCAGTATATTACCATTTCATTACCGTTTTGGTACCTTTCACACTGAACCCGTTTCACCCATACAAAACAGTGGTTGTCATTTTAAATGTTTATTTCCTGCTTCTGCCTGGTGAGATCACACATGGAGACAGCCTATCACCTTCTGGGGCTTGCAAATACCGTTTCAGACCCTTTCACACTGCACAATTAAACGGGTCTGAAACGGGTAGGACTCTGCTTTTTTACCGTTTCAAAATACCGGTATTTTGTAAATGGTAAATTGAAGGTGACCCTTTCACATCGCAGCTCGAACCGTTTAGGAAGCCAGTAAAAACGGCAAATTGCCGGGTACAAGCTGCGGTGTGAAAGGGGTATGAGAGAGGGGGTGCGGGGTATGGTGCTGCCCTGGCTTACCTGCCGGGAGTCCCAGCACTTTGCAGGCTCCCGGGTCCGCGGTGTCCTCGTTGCATTCATAGTCTGCTGCTGCTGTGGCGGCCATGGGACACTGCAGGTCGTGGTTATCAGGGATTTTGTTTCACCTGCCTCAGGCATTCTCATTGAAAGTGGGAAAAATAGACGTTTTTCACACCCATTAGTGTATCTCTTTTAATAGGATACCACCATTAGGGGTAAATGTACTAAAAGATCGAATTTTAAATTGATCAACAACGATATTGCATTTACAATAAATATATAAATAAATAAATAAATGCTTACATTTACAAATAGATTATATTTATTTATATATATTGTAACAGTATTGTTGGGGTTGTCATAAAATAACAATACTGACACCAAGGTATATAGTGAAAACAAAACAGTTCACACCCCAACTTGGGGTAACAACAATCTCCCTGGCTGTTTAGCATCACACAGCCGCCAGGTGATTATAGACACAGCATACAGTCTACACAACAATGAAATCAGCAGTATAAAGCTTTTTGCGAACAGCACTACAAATAAGCATTCATAACACAGTGTCCTGGGTTATAGTCACCAATGTGTGCAGCGTCCTGCTTCAGTGGAAATGCGTCCTGACAGGAACCACTGGCACCGAAGTCCCTACAAGCATACACAGTCTTCCAGACCCCTGACACTAGCCCCCCTTACAGGCCGCCCTAGCTTCTAGTCAGCATCAGAGGTCCTGCACCTGTGAAACCTTCAGCCCTTTCTAGGTATTCTACAGGTGCACAATTACTCAGCCATCCTGGCTGCAGAACCCACAAGACCTGGACTGACCTTTGTGGATGGGGCCTGCCCACTTCTCCCATCCACCCCCAGGGACCCTTACTGGTTTTCTACAAAACCAAACTACAGGACCTAATATAGTTCCTTGTGTCTCCCTGGGGTTTTCTAAAGTCTGCTGTAGGCATTTCCCAGGTCGTTGCAAAATATGGAACGGATCTAATTTCCTTTTTGCAAGGCTCCTTTTGGCTGGTTTGGCACTGCACTTCAGACCGTCTCGTGTCTCTCTCATCACAAATAAATAAATATATATATATATATATATATATATATATATATATATATAGAGAGAGAGAGAGAGAGAGAGAGAGAATATATATATATATATATATATATATATATATATATATATATATATATATATAGAAGATATCAGCGGCACTCGAAGACTTCAATACAAACGTGTATTTCAAATGTTGGAGCTTGATGTAACTCTTTGAAATACACGTTTGTATTTAAGTCTTCGAGTGCCACTGATATCTTCTTTTCCTGTACACAATGGTCATCCCAGAGGGCACCGGAACATATTGTTCAACTTAAGGGGGTGCCGGTCCACAAACAGTTTTCGTCTTATATATAAAACGTTTTATATAATAATGTGAATGTGTGTGTGTGTGTGTGTGTGTGTGTGTGTGTGTGTGTGTGTGTGTGTGTGTGAGATATATATATATATATATACACACACTGACACACACGCATACATACATACATACATACACACATACACGATATATAAAATTATTTATTTTAATCAGTTTAAAAAAGCTACATGACAGCAGATTATTCTGTGTGCAGGTGTCAATCGTGCTGAAAGTTATTTTGTAGCTTGCTCTGGATGCTTCAATATTGACCCGTTCGCACTGTTACGCTCATTGGGCCGGATGTAATGCAGTAAGACGGCCGGAGCTCCCAGACTCTGGCCGAACGTAAACGTTTTGTTTTTTTAAAGCAGCAAACGTTTACAAGGCAAAACCAACCAGGTTTTGCCTTGTAAACGATGGCTACTTTAAATAAAACGTACGAGTTCGCCCGGAGTCTGGAAGCTCCGGCCGTCTCGAAAGCCACTACATCGGCCAATTATTTTTACTTTCATCTTCTCCACACAAATAAACAATAGTGATGATGATAAATGTGCACATATAATTCTTGCAAAAAAAAAGAAATAAAATTCTATAATTACCTGGCATGTTTTTTTTTCTTCCCTTTGTTTGGGTGTTTTTCATCATTTGAGTCTTCCTCTTCTTCACCTGAGGAGCTGGCATCGCTATCCTCACTGCTACTTTCCTCCTGATCACTGCTGCCCTCCTCGCTGTCAGACTCATTTTCTAGCACAGAGACATCACAAGTAAGAGTCTGGCCCACACAGGAAAGGCTTACTGTACATCAACTTGTCTTGTTACTTGCTAGATCCAGGGAAAGGAACCCAGAACACTTTATAAAAACAATGACATACTGACAAGTCATTAAAACGCATTACTTAATCATTTAACAATCAATACAAACTACAGATACATTATGATGATGGATTTAACAACTCTGCTTGCACCTAACAACAGTTCTCTCAACTTGATCTATAAACATCAAAGTAATAAAGCAAGCAAAATAAAACCCTTGCTATTCAGGCCATGCACAGTTGGATATTGCTTAGTAAAGCCTGAACACTTGGGAAAAGTATACGACTATACTAAAGTAGAGCATTAGGGGATATGGGTCTGCAGTCTCACACACCCCTCCCCAGCTAATATTTGTACTTTTTGTTTATTTCAGAACAGACCCGTTTCTGTGTTCAGTTATTCTGTAATGTGCTTTAATAATAAGCCCAATATACACAATAGGACAGGCAGCAATGCAATATATTCTGGTTCTGCCCCGTATGCATTCCTCCCTGCCCCACAAGATGGGACACTGAACAAATAGTACATACCACAAACTGTATGCAGTGATTAGTGTAGCTCATAGACTGCATCCACCTGTGTTGCTTTACCCATTGTTCTGATCAATGGAGATGGAATTCCGCAGGAGCTTGTCAGAATAGCAATCCATTTATTACTGGGGCAAGCACTGTAGCTGACAAATGCTTTAACTAGTGCTGGATGCATCATGGGCCCAACAGGCTGTGGATACTAATCCGCTTTTGATTACATAACCTTAACAACTAAAAAACATATATGAAGAGTAACAAAACATTTAATAGAATATATTTTCGCTCTCTAATTAAATTCTAATTGAATAAGCTATAAAACTATAATATATATTAATAACCAAAACTAACTGGAGGGCAAATTTTGTTAACAAGAGAAATGTAGGCTGCATGGGAGGCCTCAGGTTAGTTAGGGGGACGGGAAGAAGACTGCAGATGGTCACTAGAGGTCACTGTGTGCTGTCACCTTCCAACGACCCCAAGCGTACAAGAAGTGATCTGACCAGCATGAACGACACAAAACAGATCCGTAGCCCGATGTCTGCAGGAGTGTGGCCAGCCAAAGAGATGCAGATCTTTTAGGAAACACCATGGACGACCCGAGCTACAATGGATATGTGCACATGGGGGTCTTCATAAGTGTGTCCCCACTGTTTTTCACGGGCACATGTAGGATCGATAGCTAGACTATTAATAATCTTCATGTAGGGACAGGTCTAATACAGGGGTAGACGATGGAACAAGGATAAGGGACAGTAGTGAATCCACTTTTTTAATGCACCCCATGTGCCCAGAAGTGGTGCCTCTCCATAGAGGTCTATGATCTCACGTAAAAATCCCTCAATCCTCAACTTATCAGTCAAAACCAGAAGGTGAGGAGGAACCGACCTAAAAACACCCACGTTCACAAGCCCACTATAAGGTAAAGCTTGCATGTTTTTCATTGCACTATAACAGCATAGGATTATTCTGGGAATCACACGGATTTACCGCTGGATGCAGCAGACGCATCTTCCTCTTCTTCAGACTCTGAATAAAACTTATCTGATGTAGATTTTACTTTTTTGGGTTTTCTGACCGATGTTTCCCAAGCTGAAGCCTGCAAAATGAGGCCAACACATAAGACGTGAAAATACAGCGTAGATCCAGGACACCAAAATCCCTACTAAACATCATAAAAAGCAGTCAAGAAGCCTATCAGACACAGGGAACACAATAGTACATGTATCACATTATGGAACTATAAACAGCAAACCAGTCAACAGTCTGAAAATCCTTCAGCAAAACTCTGAAAACAGAATCTGCCAGGGTGAGGCTGAGAATCAGATGGCAAAGCTGTAAACATTGATTTTCTCTTATTTGACACAGCTGATGTTAAGGGAATATTTTAATTTGATGTGACATTTATAGCTTGAGAAATTACTTTTACTTCCAAAACAATTTATGTTGGAAAGTCTGCAAAGTTCTTTTTTGCAAGGTATAAAGGGCAAGAAGGTGGCAGACGAACAACTTTAATTGCTAGAGTGGGCGATGGAGATATGTGAAGAGCATATTTCGATTCATTTGAAAAGATTCATAATCTAGTAAAATGTGCTCCCTGACAATAATTACAAGAACAAAAGTCCAAAGACAAAAGTTCATTCAAAGTTTATTTTTTTTTAAATAAATATTTGGCAATGATGCCATCGGAAAACCACTGCATCACGTGGGCCTATCCACCTCTTGCAGAGAAACGAAGAACCACCATATGCAACAATTCACTTTAATGGATTATAATAGGATTTTGGTTACCTACCGGTAAATCCTTCTCTCGTAGTTGGTAGAGGATGCTGGGGTCCACATTAGTACCATGGGGTATAGACGGGTCCACCAGGAGCCATTGGCACTTTAAGAGTTTGAGAGTGTAGGCTGGCTCCTCCCTCTATGCCCCTCCAACCAGACTTGGTCTAGAAACTGTGCCCGAGGAGACGAACAACTTCGAGAGAAGGATTATACACAGATAGTGGAGAGATTCACACCAGCTCACACATACAAGGCACGTCAAGCCAACGTAGCTTGCACACTCAGCAACTGCTAAAACATTACTTACCAAGTAACAAGGCAGTACTCAACTAAAACGAAGTTGTACTGAACCAAATAACATTTGCAGGAAAACAAAGCGCTGGGTGGGTGCCCAGCATCTTCTACGGACTACGAGAAAAGGATTTACTGGTAGGTAACCAAAATCCTATTTTCTCTTATGTCCTAGAGGAGGCTGGGGTCCACATTAGTAACATGGGATGTACCAAAGCTCCCAGGAGAGCGCGGAGGCTCCTGCAGAACTGAGTGACTGAACTTCAGATCATCAGAGGCCAAAGCATCAAAATTGTAAAACTTTGCAAACGTGCTCGACCCAGACCAAGTTGCAGCTCGGCAAAGTTGCAATGCTAAGAAACCCCGGTCAGCCGCCCAGGAAGACCCCACCTTACGAGTAGAGTGGGCCTTTAACAGATTTTGGACACGGCAGTCCTGCCGTAGAATAAGCGTGCTGGATAGTTAACCTAATCCAGTGAGAAACAGTCTGCTTAGAAGCAGGACACCCAATTTTCTTGGGATCATATAGGACAAACAGAGAGTCCAACTTTATGTGACGAGAAGTTCTCTTCACATACTGTATATCTTTAGAGCCCTTACAACATCCAAGGACTTTGATGTAATTGAGGAGTCAGTAGCCACTGGCACCACAATAGGTTGGTTGATATGAAATGCCTACACAACCTTCGGAAGAAACTGCTGACGTGTCCGGAGCTCAGCTCTATCTTCGTGGAAGATCAAGTAAGGGCTTTTACAGGAAAAAGCCCCCAATTCGGACACGCGTATAGCAGAAGCTAAGGCCAACAACGTGACCGCCTTCCATGTAAGAAATTTGACCTCAACCTCCTGTAGAGGCTCAAACCAATCCGACTGGAGGAACTGCAACACCACGTTAAGGTCCCAAGGCGCCGTAGGATGTGCAGAACTCCCTTCAAAAAAGTCTGAACCTCAGGGAGGGCAGCCAATTGTTTCTGAAAGAAAATGGATAGGGCCGAAATCTGGACCTTCACAGATCCTAACCTCAGGCCCATATCCACACCTGCCTGCAGGAAGAGGAGAAAAATAAGATTTTACTTACCGATAAATCTATTTCTCGTAGTCCGTAGTGGATGCTGGGGACTCCGTCAGGACCATGGGGATATAGCGGCTCCGCAGGAGACAGGGCACAATAATAAAAGCTTTAGGATCAGGTGGTGTGCACTGGCTCCTCCCCCTATGACCCTCCTCCAAGCCTCAGTTAGGATACTGTGCCCGGACGAGCGTGCATAATAAGGAAGGATATTGAATCCCGGGTAAGACTCATACCAGCCACACCAATCACACCGTACAACCTGTGATCTGAACCCAGTTAACAGTATGATAACAACGAAGGAGCCTCTGAAAAGATGGCTCACAACAAGAATAACCCGATTTTTGTAACAATAACTATGTACAAGTATTGCAGACAATCCGCACTTGGGATGGGCGCCCAGCATCCACTACGGACTACGAGAAATAGATTTATCGGTAAGTAAAATCTTATTTTCTCTGACGTCCTAGTGGATGCTGGGGACTCCGTCAGGACCATGGGGATTATACCAAAGCTCCCAAACGGGCGGGAGAGTGCGGATGACCCTGCAGCACCGAATGAGAGAACTCCATGTCCTCCTCAGCCAGGGTATCAAATTTGTAGAATTTAGCAAACGTGTTTTCCCCTGACCAAGTAACTGCTCGGCAAAGTTGTAAAGCCGAGACCCCTCGGGCAGTCGCCCAAGATGAGCCCCCTTCCTTTTGGAATGGGCTTTTACCGATTTTGGCTGTGGCAGGCCTGCCACAGAATGTGTAAACTGAATTGTATTACAAATCCAGCGAGCAATCGTCTGCTTAGAAGCAGGAGCACCCATCTTGTTGGGTGCATACAGGCTAAACAGCGAGTCAGATTTTCTGACTCCAGCCTTCCTGGAAACATATTTTTCAGGGCCCTGACAACGTCAAGTAACTTGGAGTCCTCCAAGTCCCTAGTACCCGCAGGTACCACAATAGGTTGGTTCATGTGAAAAACAGAAAACACCTTAAGGAGAAATTGAGGACGAGTCCTCAATTCTGCCCTGTCAGAATGAAAAATTAAGTAAGGGCTTTATATATGATAAAGCCGCCAATTCTGACACACGCCTGGCTGAAGCCAGGGCTAATAGCATCGTCACCTTCCATGTGAGATATTTTAAGTCCACAGTGGTGAGTGGTTCAAACCAATGTGACTTTAGGAAACTCAAAACAACATTGAGATCCCAAGGTGCCACTGGGGCACAAAAGGAGGCTGTATATGCAGTACCCCTTTTACAAACATCTGAACGTCAGGCACTAAAGCCAGTTCTTTCTGGAAGAAATTCGACAGGGCCGAAATTTGAACCTTAATGGACCCTAATTTTAGGCCCATAGACAGTCCTGTTTTCAGGAAATGTAGGAAACGACCCAGTTGGAATTCCTCTGTAGGGGCCTTCTTGGCCCCACACCACGCAACATATCTTCGCCAAATGCGGTGAAAATGTTTTGCGGTTACATCCTTCCTGTCTTCGACCAGGGTAGGGATGACTTCATCTGGAATGCCCTTTCAGGATCCGGCGTTCAACCGCCATGCCGTCAAACGCGGCCGCGGTAAGTCTTGGAACAGACAAGGCCCCTGCTGGAGCAGGTCCTTTCTTAAAGGTAGAGGCCACGGGTCTTCCGTGAACATCTCTTGAAGTTTCGGGTACCAAGTCCTTCTTGGCCAATCCGGAACCACGAGTATCATTTTTACTCATCTCCCTCTTATGATTCTCAGTACTTTTTGTATGAGAGGCATAGGAGGGAACACATACTCTGACTGGTACATCCACAGTGTTACCAGAGCGTCCACCGCTATTGCCTGAGGGTCCCTTGACCTGGCGCAATATCTAGTTTTTTGTTCAGGCGGGACGCCATCATGTCCACCTTTGGTTTTTCACAACGGTTTACAATCATGTGGAAGACTTCCCGATGAAGTCCCCACTCTCCCGGGTGGAGGTCATGCCTGCTGAGGAAGTCTGCTTCCCAGTTTTCCACTCCCGGAATGAACACTGCTGAGAGTGTTATCACATGATTTTTCGCCCAGCGAAGAATCCTTGCAGTTTCTGCCATTTCCCTCCTGCTTCTTGTGCCGCCCTGTCTGTTTACGTGGGCAACTGCCGTGATGTTGTCCCACTGGATCAATACCGGCTGACCTTGAAGCAGAGGTCTTGCTAAGCTTAGAGCATTGTAAATTGCCCTTAGCTCCAGTATATTTATGTGGAGAGAAGTCTCCAGACTCGATCACACTCTCTGGAAATTTTTTCCTTGTGTGACTGCTCCCCAGCCACTCAGGCTGGCATCCGTGGTCACCAGGACCCAGTCCTGAATGCCGAATCTGCGGCCCTTTCATAGATGAGCACTCTGCAGCCACCGCAGAAGAAACACCCTTGTCCTTGGAGACAGGGTTATCCGCTGATGCATCTGAAGATGCGATCCGGACCATTTTTCCAGCAGATCCCACGTAAAGGTTCTTGTGTGAAATCTACCGAATGGGATCGCTTTGTAAGAAACCACCATTTTTCACAGGATCCTTGTGCAATGATGCACTGATACTTTTCCTGGTTTTAGGAGGTTCCTGACTAGCTCGGATAACTCCCTGGCTTTCTTCTCCGGGAGAAAACATCCTTTTCTGGACCGTGTCCAGAATCATCCCTAGGAACAGTAGACGTGTCGTCGGAAAAAACTGCGATTTTGGAATATTTAGAATCCACTCGTGCTGTCGTAGAACTACTTAAGATAGTGCTACTCCGACCTCCAACTGTTCTCTGGACCTTGCCCTTATCAGGAAAGCGTCCATATTTCTTTTAAGAAGAATCATCATTTCGGCCATTACCTTGGTAAAGACCCGGGGTGCCGTGGACAATCCAAACGGCAGCGTCTGAACTGATAGTGACAGTTCTGTACCACGAACCTGAGGTACCCTTGGTGAGAAGGGCAAATTTGGACATGTAGGTAAGCGTCCCTGATATCCAGTGACACCATATCGTCCCCTTCTTCCTGGTTCGCTATCACTGCTCTGAGTGACTCCATCTTGATTTGAACGCTTGTATGTAAGTGTTCAAATATTTCAGATCTCACCTAGCCGTCTGGCTTCAGTACCACAATATAGTGTGGAATAATACCCCTTCCCTTGTTGTAGAAGGGGTACTTTGATTATCACCTGCTGGGAATACAGCCTGTGAATTGTTCCCAATACTGCCTCTCTGTCGGAGGGAGACGTTGGTAAAGCAGACTTCAGGAACTTGTGAGGGGGAGACGTCTCGAATTTCCAATGTACACCTGGGATACTACGTGTAGGATCCAGGAGTCCACTTGTGAGTGAGCCCACTGCGTGCTGAAACTCTTGAGATGACCCCCTACCGCACCTGAGTCCGCTTGTACGGCCCCAGCGTCATGCTGCGGACTTGGCAGAAGCTGTGGAGGGCTTCTGTTCCTGGGAATGGGCTGCCTGCTGCAGTCTTCTTCCCTTTCCTCTACCCCTGGGCAGATATGACTGGCCCTTTTGCCCGCCTGCCCTTATGGGGACGAAAGGACTGAGACTGAAAAGACTGTGTCCTTTTCTGCTGAGATGTGACTTGGGGTAACAAAAGGTGGATTTTTCAGCTGTTGCCATGGCCACCAGGTCCGATGGACCGCCCCTTTATACGGCAATACTTCCATGTGCCGTCTGGAATCTGCATCACCTGACCACTGTCGTCTGGCAGATATGGACATCACATTTACTCTTGATGCCAGAATGCAAATATCCCTCTGCGCATCTCGCATATATAGAAATGCATCCTTAAAATGCTCTATAGTCAATAAAATCTTGTCCCTGTCAAGGGTATCAATATTTTCAGTCAGGAAATCCGACCAAGCCCCCTCAGCGCTGCACATCCAGGCTGAGGCGATTGCTGGTCGTAGTATAACACCAGTATATGTGTATATACTTTTAGGATATTTTTCAGCTTCCTATCAGCTGGCTCCTTGAGGGCTGCCGTATCTGGAGACGGTAACGCCACTTGTTTTTATAAGCGTGTGAGCGCCTTATTCACCCTAAGGTGTGTTTCCCAACTCGCCCTAACTTCTGGCGGGAAAGGGTATACCGCCAATAATTTTCTATCGGAGGAAACCCACGTATCATCACACACTTCATTTAATTTATCTGATTCAGGAAAAACTACAAGTAGTTTATTCACACCCTACATAATACCCTTATTTGTGGTACTTGTAGTATCAGAAATATGTAACACCTCCTTCATTGCCCTTAACATGAAACGTGTGGCCCTAAAGGAAAATACGTTTGTTTCTTCACCGTCGACACTGGAGTCAGTGTCCGTGTCTGTGTCTGTGTCGACCGACTGAGGTAAATGGGCGTTTTTACAAGCCCCTAACGGTGTCTGAGACGCCTGGACAGGTACTAATTTGTTTGCCGGCCGTCTCATGTCGTCAACCGACCTTGCAGCGTGTTGACATTATCACGTAATTCCTAAATAAGCCATCCATTCCAGTGTCGACTCCCTAGAGAGTGACATCACCAATACAGGCAATTTGCTCCGCCTCCTCACCAACATCGTCCTCCTACATGTCGACACACACGTACCGACACACAGCACACACACAGGGAATGCTCTGACAGAGGACAGGACCCCACTAGCCCTTTGGGGAGACAGAGGGAGAGTTTGCCAGCACACACCAAAAACGCTATAATTATACAGGGACAACCCCTTATACAAGTGTTTTCCCTTATAGCATTTTTATATATGTAATCATATCGCCAAATAAGTGCCCCCCCTCTCTGTTTTAACCCTGTTTCTGTAGTGCAGTGCAGGGGAGAGCCTGGGAGCCTTCCTCACAGCAGAGCTGAGCAGGAAAATGGCGCCGTGTGCTGAGGAGAATAGGCCCCGCCCCCTTTTCGGCGGGCTCTTCTCCCGGAGTTTGTGAGATCTGGCAGGGGTTAAATACATTCATATAGCCTCAAGGGCTATATGTGATGTATTTTAGCCATAAAAAGGTATTATACATTGCTGCCCAGGGCGCCCCCCCCAGCGCCCTGCACCCTCAGTGACAGTTGGTGACTGTTGGTGAAGTGTGCTGACAACAATGGCGCACAGCTGCAGTGCTGTGCGCTACCTTATGAAGACTGAAAGTCTTCTGCCGCCTGTTTCTGGACCTCTTCAACTTCGGCATCTGCAAGGGGGGTCGGCGGCACGGCTCCGGGACGAACCCCAGGGTGAGACCTGTGTTCCGACTCCCTCTGGAGCTAATGGTGTCCAGTAGCCTAAGAAGCAAATCCATCCTGCACGCAGGTGAGTTTTCTTCTCTCCCCTAAGTCCCTCGTAGCAGTGAGCCTGTTGCCAGCAGGACTCACTGAAAATAAAAAACCTAACTTAAACTTTTATTCTAAGCAGCTCAGGAGAGCCACCTAGATTGCACCCTTCTCGTCGGGCACAAAAATCTAACTGAGGCTTGGAGGAGGGTCATAGGGGGAGGAGCCAGTGCACACCACCTGATCCTAAAGCTTTTATTATTGTGCCCTGTCTCCTGCGGAGCCGCTATATCCCCATGGTCCTGACGGAGTCCCCAGCATCCACTAGGACGTCAGAGAAACATCAGAGTTGAAACTACACCGTAGAAAACTTCTTGGATTCAAACCAAGGGACATATTTCTTCCAAATACAATGGTAATGTTTAGACGTTACCCCTTTCCTAGCCTGTATCAGGGTAGGAATGACCTTCTTCGGAATGCCCTTCCGAGCAAGTATCAGGCGCTCAACTTCCATGCCGTCAAACGTAGACGCGGTAAGTCTTGATAGGCGCACGGCCCCTGCTGCAGCAAATCCTCCCGAAGAGGAAGAGGCCTCGGTTCTTCATGCAGTAAATTCAGAAGGTCCGCATACCAAGCTCTTCTTGGCCAGTCTGGGGCAATGAGGATCGCTTGAACCCTTGTTCTCCTTATGAGCTTTAGGATTCTTGGGATGAGTGGGAGTGGTGGAAACACGTACACTGACTGGAACACCCACGGAGACACCAGGGCGTCCACTGCCTGTGGATCTCTTGACCTGGAACAATAACGCCGAAGCTTCTTGTTGAGACGAGAAGCCATCATGTCTATTTGGGGTAATAAACAAAGGTATGTTATTTCCGTTAACACCTCCGGATGGAGACCCCAAATCCCCTGGATGGAGATCGTGTCTGCTGAGGAAGTCTGCTTCCCAGTTGTCTACTCCCGGAATGAAAATGGCTGACAGCGCCAACACGTGCTTTTCTGTCAAGAGGAGTATTCTTGTCACCTCTGACATTGCCGCTCTGCTCTTCATTCTGCCTTGTCAGTTTATGTAAGCCACTGTTGTTACGTTGTCCGACTGCACTTGAATGGCCCGATTTCTTAGAAGAGAAAGGACAACCTCTGGGTTAGTTCCAAATGTGATTTTGGAAGGTTAAGAATCCAACCATGACTCTTGAGGAGGCGTGTTGTGAGAACAATGGACTGCAGCAGCTTCTCCTTGGACGATGCCTTTATCATCAGATCGTCCAGATATGGAATGATGTTCACACCCTGCTTGCGGAGGAGAACCATCATTTCTGCCATCACCTCGGTAAACACCCTTGGTGCTGTGGAGAGGCCGAATGGCAGGGCCTGGAACTGGAAATGACAGTCCAGCAATGCGAAACGGAGATAAGCCTGATGAGGCAGCCAGATCGGAATGTGGAGGTTCGCATACTTGATATCCAGTGATACCAGGAATTCCCCCTCTTCCAGACCTGATATCACCGCCCTGAGAGACTCCATCTTGAACTTGAACTCCTTTAGATAGGGGTTCAATGATTCTAGGTTCAGAATGGGTCTGGCCGAACCATTCGGTTTCGATACCATGAAAAGGTTTGAATAGTAACTGTCATTCTGCATGTGAGGTGGTACTGGCACAATGACCTGTGCCTCCACCAGTTTTTGGACAGCGTCCTGTAATACAGTGCTGTCTGCCAACAGAGTTGGTAAGCCTGATTTGAAAAAGCGATGAGGAGGGAGACTTTGAAATTCCAGCCTGTATCCCTGGGACACTATCTATCACCCAGGGATCCAGGCTGGACGATACCCAGACGTGACTGAAGTGTCCAAGTCTCGCTCCCACTGGCCCCACCTCCAGGCCGCGCGGTCCACCGTCAAGCGGAGGACTTTGGCGTACCTGAAGCAGGCTTTTGTTCCTGGGAACCTGCAGCGGCAGGTTTCTTGGACGTAACTCGACCTCCCCTAAAGAAGGTATTGGACGTTCTGACCTTTCTAGGCTTGTTAGGCCGAAAGGACTGCGTTGCAGCCACAGTCCCCGACGAGCTGAAACAGACATGGAAGATATTCCCGCAGCCATGGAACCCTTCATGGATTCTACCATAAAACCTGCTGAATCATGCATGTTGGGTAAATATAATGCAACGTCATCCCTATCCATTGTATCCAAATCCTCAAGTAAGGCAGCCGACCACTTTACTATTGCCTTTGCAATCCATGCAGTAGCAATATTGGGATATGGCCCCTGAAGCAGTGTACATTGGTTTAAGCGTGTTATCAATTTTTCTATCAGCCGGCTCATTTAAGGCGGCAGATCCTGGAACAGGCAAAACTACCTTCTTTGAGAGTCTGGACGCAGATGCGTCAACAATCGGCGGGTTTTCCCATTTTTTCCTATACTACCCCAGAAAGGAAACGCCACATGGTCCCTTTTAGGGACCTGCAATTTTTTCTCAGGGTTTTATCAAGCTTTTTCAAATATAGCATTCAATTCCTTTGATGCAGTGAAGGTTAGCGAGGCCTTTTTATTTTCAGTGAAAAAGGTCTCCTCAACCTGCTCAGGTGTTGTATCATTAACATTCAAAACATCCCTGATAGCCTCTATCAACAATTGCACCCCCTTTGCAAGAGATGCGGACTCCCGCAACACATCCCCATCACCGTCTGTGGTGTCAGAATCGGTATCCGTGTCGTCTTGTGTGACATGCACAAGCGCACGTTTGTGGGGGTATATAGCAAGGCGTCCTGAGGCACCAGAAACCGGCCATACTGCCATAGAGCTCTGTAATACCTGGGTTGCAGATTCATTACTTGCAACCCTGTCAGAAATCTGAGAAATCCAAGATTTGATAGAGGAAAACCACTCCGGTTCCCTTGCTGGTATCTGTGCTAAACTAGTGCTATCCTGATTACATGGAATGGGATCATCCTGGGAGGATAAATCCTCTGCAGCACATGACACAGTGTCCCTGGACATAGCTAAAGGAGACCACCAAACACTACACACACACACACACACACACACACACACAGGTGAGGGCAGACAGAGTTTCCCCCCCAAGAAAGGCAAGAGAGACACAGAGATTGGAGCCAACCCACACACACAGCACTTTTACTTAAGGGAGACCCCTTGTCAGCGCTGACTGTGCACCTTTATAGGACACACAGTCGTATTACAGCCTCCCCTCTCTTCTACAACCCCCTGGTACTGTGTACAGATAGCTGGATTTGCTGTGGAGGTACCTGTTCTTCTCAGTGCTGTGCAAACAGGAAAATGGCGCTGAAACGCTGTTGGGTCCGCTCTGAGAAGCTCCGCCCCCTTAATGGCGCTGTCTTCCCGCTCTTCATGGATTATACTGGCCTGAGGAATTAGTGCTGGCTGAGATCAGAGGACCCCGGACAGGCTTCTGGACCAGTGTAGGGGGTAAGCGCTGGCCAAGTGCTCCCCTCACAGCGCCGCACCATGTACCGCTGAGTCTTCCCAGGAGCGCAATTTTACTGCGCTCCCTTCCCGCTGCCGCCATCTTCACACCGGCCCCCCCGCTTGCTAGGGGGGTCGGTGTCTCACTCACCAAATCTTCAGCTCTGTAGGAGGTTGGCGGCATGATGCTGGGGCGGGCGGTCCCCTGTGGCGGTGAACGATCAGACCCCTCTGGAGCTCAGTGTCCAGTCAGCAGAGGCAGTGATCCCCCCCCCCCCCTTAGTCCCTCGCTGCAGGGAGGCTGTTGGCAGCAGCCTCCCTGTAAAAATAAGATTTTACTTACCGGTAAATCTATTTCTCGTAGTCCGTAGTGGATGCTGGGGACTCCGTAAGGACCATGGGGATAGACGGGCTCCGCAGGAGACATGGGCACTTTAAGAAAGAATTTAGGTTCTGGTGTGCACTGGCTCCTCCCTCTATGTCCCTCCTCCAGACCTCAGTTAGAGAAACTGTGCCTAGAAGAGCTGACAGTACAAGGAAAGGATTTTGGTAACCTAGGGCAAGATTCATACCAGCCACACCAATCACACCGTATAACTTGTGATAACAACCAGTTAACAGTATGACAAATAACAGAGCATCAGGTCAAACCCTGATGCAACCATAACTTAACCCTTATTGAAGCAATAACTATATACAAGTATTGCAGAAGAAGTCCGCACTTGGGACAGGCGCCCAGCATCCACTACGGACTACGAGAAATAGATTTACCGGTAAGTAAAATCTTATTTTCTCTAACGTCCTAGTGGATGCTGGGGACTCCGTAAGGACCATGGGGATTATACCAAAGCTCCCAAATGGGCAGGAGAGTGCGGATGACTCTGCAGCACCGATTGAGCAAACACAAGGTCCTCCTCAGCCAGGGTATCAAACTTGTAGAACTTTGCAAAAGTGTTTAAACCTGACCAAGTAGCCGCTTGGCAAAGCTGTAATGCCGAGACCCCTCGGGCAGCCGCCCAAGAAGAGCCCACCTTCCTAGTGGAATGGGCCTTAACTGATTTTGGTAGCGGCAATCCAGCCGCAGAATGAGCCTGCTGAATCGTGTTACAGATCCAGCGAGCAATAGTTTGCTTTGAAGCAGGAGCACCAAGCTTGTTGGAAGCAAACAGGATAGAGTCTGTTTTCCTGACCCTAGCCGTTCTGGCTACATAAACCTTCAAAGCCCTGACCACATCTAGTAACTCGGAATCCTCCAAATCAGTAGTAGCCACGGGCACCACAATAGGTTGGTTTATATGAAAGGATGAAAACACTTTCGGCAGAAATTGTGGGCGGGTCCGCAATTCTGCTCTATCCGCATGGAAAACCAGATAGGGGCTTTTATGTGACAAAGCCGCCAACTCTAACACACGCCTAGCCGAAGCCAAGGCTAATAGCATGACCACCTTCCACGTGAGATATTTCAACTCCACCGTTTTGAGTGGTTCAAACCAGTGGGATTTCAGGAAACTCAACACCACGTTAAGATCCCAAGGTGCCACTGGAGGCACAAAAGGGGGCTGAATATGCAGCACTCCCTTTACAAACGTCTGAACTTCAGGTAGAGAAGCCAACTCCTTTTGAAAGAAAATGGATGGGGCCGAAATCTGGACCTTAATGGAACCCAATTTTAGGCCCAAATTCACTCCGGACTGTAGGAAGTGAAGGAAACGGCCCAGCTGGAATTCCTCCGTAGGAGCATTCCTGGCCTCACACCAAGCAACATATTTTCGCCATATACGGTGATAATGTTGAGCTGTCACGTCCTCCTAGCCTTTATCAGCGTAGGAATGACCTCATCCGGAATGCCTTTCTCTGCTAGGATCCGGCGTTCAACCGCCATGCCGTCAAACGCAGCAGCGGTAAGTCTTGGAACAGACAGGGCCCCTGTTGCAACAAGTCCAGTCTTAGAGGAAGAGGCCACGGGTCCTCTGAGCATTTCTTGCAGATCTGGATACCAAGTCCTTCGTGGCCAATCTGGAACAATGAGTATTGTTCTCACTCCTCTTTCTCTTATTATCCTCAGCACCTTGGGTATGAGAGGAAGAGGAGGAAATACATAGACCGACTGGAACACCCACGGTGTCACCAGGGCGTCTACAGCTATCGCCTGAGGGTCTCTTGACCTGGCGCAATACCTCTGTAGCTTTTTGTTGAGGCGGGATGCCATCATGTCCACCTGTGGCAGGTCCCACCGACTTGTAATCTGTGCGAAGACTTCATGATGAAGTCCCCACTCTCCCGGGTGGAGGTCGTGTCTGCTGAGGAAGTCTGCTTCCCAGTTGTCCACTCCCGGGATGAACACTGCTGACAGTGCGCTTACGTGATTCTCCGCCCAGTGAAGAATTCTGGTGGCTTCCGCCATCGCCACTCTGCTCCTTGTGCCGCCTTGGCGGTTTACATGAGCCACTGCGGTGATGTTGTCTGACTGAATCAGAACCGGTTGGTCGCGAAGCAGGGTCTCCGCTTGACGTAGGGCGTTGAATATGGCCCTTAGTTCCAGGATGTTGATGTGAAGGCAAGTCTCTTGACTTGACCACAGACCTTGGAAATTTCTTCCCTGTGTGACTGCACCCCAACCTCGGAGGCTTGTGTCCGTGGTCACCAGGACCCAGTCCTGAATGCCGAATCTGCGGCCCTCGAGAAGGTGAGCGCTCTGCACCCACCACAGGAGTGACACCCTGGCCCTGGGGGATAGTGTGATTAACCGATGCATCTGAAGATGTGATCCGGACCACTTGTCCAGTAAGTCCCATGAAAAGTCCTCGCATGGAACCTGCCGAAGGGAATGGCCTCGTATGATGCCACCATCTTTCCCAGGACACGAGTGCAGTGATGCACTGACACCTGTTTTGGTTTTAATAGGTTCCTGACCAGTGTCATGAGTTCCTGAGATTTCTCCATCGGGAGATAAACCCTTTTCTGGTCTGTGTCTAGAATCATGCCCAGGAAAGGCAGACGAGTCGTAGGAACCAACTGCGACTTTGGAATATTTAGAATCCAGCCGTGTTGCCGTAACACTTCCAGAGAAAGTGCTACGCTGATCAGCAACTGCTCTCTTGATCTCGCTTTTATGAGGAGATCGTCCAAGTATTGGATAATTGTGACTCCTTGCTTCCGCAGGAGTACCATCATTTCCGCCATTGCCTTGGTAAATATTCTCGGTGCCGTGGAGAGACCAAACGGCAACGTCTGAAATTGGTAATGACAATCCTGTACCACAAATCTGAGGTACGCCTGATGAGGTGGATAAATGGGGACATGAAGGTATGCATCCTTTATGTCCAGAGACACCATAAAATCCCCCCCTTCCAGGCTTGCGATGACCGCTCTCAGCGATTCCATCTTGAACTTGAACCTTTTCAGGTATATGTTCAGGGATTTTAAATTCAATATGGGTCTGACCGAACCGTCCGGTTTCGGGACTACATACATGGTCGAATAATAACCCCTTCCTTGTTGAAGGAGGGGAACCTTGACCACCACCTGTTGAAGATACAATTTGTGAATTGCAGTTAACACTATTTCCCTCTCGTGGGGGGAAGCTGGCAGGGCCGATTTGAGGTATCGGTGAAGGGGCATCTCCTCGAATTCCAGCTTGTATCCCTGAGACACAATATCTATCGCCCAGGGATCCAACTGGGAGTGAACACACTTGTGGCTGAAATTTCGAAGACGTGCCCCCACCGGGCCTAGCTCCGCCTGTGGAGCCCCAGCGTCATGTGGTGGATTTTGCAGAGGCCGGGGAGGACTTCTGTTCCTGGGAACTAGCTGTGTTGTGCAGCTTCTTTCCTCTGCCCCTGCCTCTGGCAAGAAAGGACGCACCTCGGACTTTCTTGCTTTTCTGTGATCGAAAGGACTGCATTTGAAAATACGGTGCTCTCTTAGGCTGTGAGGAAACATATGGCAAAAAAATTTACTTTCCAGCAGTAGCTGTGGAGACCAGGTCCGAGAGACCCTCCCCAAACAATTCCTCACCCTTGTAAGGTAAAACCTCCATATGCCTTTTTGAGTCGGCATCACCTGTCCATTGCCGAGTCCACAGGACCCTTCTGGCAGAAATTGACATAGCATTTATTCTAGAACCCAGTAGACTAATGTCTCTTTGAGCATCTCTCATATATAGGACAGCGTCTTTAATATGCCCCAAGGTCAACAATATAGTATCCTTGTCTAAGGTATCAATTTCCTCAGACACGGTATCCGTCCATGCTGCTACAGCACTACACACCCAGGCCGACGCGATCGCCGGCCTCAGTAAGGTACCTGAATGTGTATAAATGGACTTCAGGGTAACCTCCTGTTTGCGATCCGCAGCATCTTTGAGGGTAGCCGTATCCTGTGACGGCAGGGCTACCTTCTTGGATAAGCGTGTTAAAGCTTTGTCCACCTTAGGGGAGGATTCCCAGCGTAACCTGTCCGTTGGCGGGAAAGGATACGCCATAAGAATCCTTTTGGAAATCTGCAGTTTTTTATCAGGAGATTCCCAAGCCTTTTCACATAACTCATTTAGCTCGTGTGAGGGGGGAAAGGTTACCTCCGGCTTCTTTTCCCCATACATATGTACCCTCTTGTCAGGTACTGGGATTTCCTCTGTGATGTGCAACACATCCTTAATTGCTATAATCATATAACGGATGGATTTAGCCAATTTTGGCTGTAACTTTGCATCATCGTAATCGACACTGGAGTCAGAATCCATGTCGGTATCTGTGTCAACAATTTGGGATAGTGGGCGCTTCTGAGACCCTGACGGCCTCTGCGACATAGGATCAGGCACGGGTTGGGACCCTGACTGTCCTGAGGCTTCAGCTTTTTCTAACCTTTTATGCAAGGAATTAACATTATCATTTAAAACCTTCCACATATCCATCCAATCAGGTGTCGGCGCCGTTGGCGGAGACACCACATTCATTTGCTCCCGCTCTGCTTCCACATAGCCTTCTTCATCAGACATGTCGACACAAGCGTACCGAAACACCACACACACACACACACACACACACACACAAGGAATGCCCTTTTTGAAGACAGTTCCCCCACAAGGCCCTTAGGAGAGATAGAGAGAGAGTATGCCAGCACACACCCCAGCGCTATAAACCCAGGAATAACACAGTAACTTAATGTTAACCCAGCAGCTGCTGTTTATATATTGTTTTTTGCGCCTAATTATGTGCCCCCCCCTCTCTTTTTACCCTCTTCTACCGTGTATCTGCAGGGGAGAGCCTGGGGAGCTTCCTCTCAGCGGAGCTGTGGAGAAAAAATGGCGCTGGTGAGTGCTGAGGAAGAAGCTCCGCCCCCTCGGCGGCGGGCTTCTGTCCCGCTTAAATATGCAATTTTTGGCGGGGGCTCATACATATATACAGTGCCCAGCTGTATATATGTTTAACTTTTGCCAAAAGAGGTCCCAAATGCTGCCCAGGGCGCCCCCCCTGCGCCCTGCACCCTTACAGTGACCGGAGTATGTGAGGTGTGTGGGAGCAATAGCGTACAGCTGCAGTGCTGTGCGTTACCTCATGTGAAGAACGGAGTCTTCTGCCGCCTGTGAAGTCTTCTTTGCTTCTCATACTCACCCGGCTTCTATCTTCCGGCTCTGCGAGGGGGACGGCGGCGCGGCTCTGGGATCGGACGGCGAGGGTGAGATCCTGCGTACGATCCCTCTGGAGCTAATGGTGTCCAGTAGCCTAAGAAGCAGGACCTAGCTTCAGAGAGTAGGGCTGCTTCTCTCCCCTCAGTCCCACGATGCAGGGAGTCTGTTGCCAGCAGAGCTCCCTGAAAATAAAAAACCTAACAAAATACTTTCTCTCAGCAAACTCAGGAGAGCTCACTGAAAAGCACCCAGCTCGTCTGGGCACAGTATCAAACTGAGGTCTGGAGTAGGGACATAGAGGGAGGAGCCAGTGCACACCAGAACCTAAATTCTTTCTTAAAGTGCCCATGTCTCCTGCGGAGCCAGTCTATCCCCATGGTCCTTACGGAGTCCCCAGCATCCACTAGGACGTTAGAGAAATAAAAAACTCTAAGTTAAACTTTACTAGAAAAGCTCTGTAGAGATCCCCTAGCTGTGACCGGCTCCTCCGGGCACATTTTCTAAACGGAGTCTGGTAGGAGGGGCACAGAGGGAGAAGCCAGCCCACACTCTCAAACTCTTAAAGTGCCAATGGCTCCTGGTGGACCTGTCTATACCCCATGGTACTAATGAGGATCCCAGCATCCTCTAGGACGTAAGAGAAAAGGGGGGATTCAATTAATTGTGAAGGAGATGATGTGCTGTTCCGGATCATCACACTACGCCCTCCGGCCTCGCAGGTGTTTCCTCACACCCATAGCGGTGCAAGGGAAAACGCGTGAGGTCGACCCTACTGTACATAGCAACTATCTGCGCAGCCGGACATTGTGGTGATGCCTGGTGGCACATGACGTTGAACTGAATTCCCCCCCTAGAATTGTTCAAACATCACATTAACGATATATCATTATAATTGTCATATTTTTTTTTCTCTATTGATTTTATTTAGATTTCTCTTCTGTTCACTATGCATTTTGTTAATTTATAAAAATAAACTATTAATATTTTTTAAAGCATTCTTATTTTACTGCAGTTTTTCCACACCTGTCTAAAACTTTTGCACCGTACTGTATATAGCTAGATGAGAGAAAGATCTACATATGTTTCCTTTACATACAGTAGATTTAATAATAAAAATACATACAGGTTCAATTACTTCCACATTGCGAACACTCGGATCAGGTGCTACTTCCGGCCAATCAGACAGCTCCAGATACCCAGTAGCCTTAGCGTTCAGTGTATGAGACAGAGTTCCAAGCTGAAAACGATCTCGATCTAATAAATAACAGACATAGTAAATATCCGATTACAAACCCTTGAGAACTAAGAGGAAATCTTACCAAAGAAAAAGGAGATGATGCTGTTACATTAGCTTGGATGTCACAGACAATACATACAACAAAAGAACCCATAAAACGGGCAGGATGATTATTTCAATACATACATTACAATAATCTCTTCGATAATGGTTAATACAGAAGATATTCATTCAGTGCGTTTACAGACGCTGCACTGGAATGTAGCTTCTGTACAAAGAACCATACGCTAGATATTAAGAATGACAGCACAGTTAAACAATCCATATACAAGGCTTGCCACTAGCTCATTCAGCATTTTAATTGTTGTTTTTCTGCTACACCGAACACCATCATAACAGAAATGACATATGAATCTACATGATTACTACAAACACAGCAAAAACCCAAAGTTCTGAAATAAACGTTAGATACGATATATGCTATAAAACAAACCTATATGTCTTTACTCATTCCTCTATTAGGCTATATACAGTAATGGGGACAAGACATATCATACCTGCTGATCCCTCTCTAAGGAGTTTATTTACTAAAGGTTGATTTTATGGTTTCCAAAAATTATGAAAATCTATCTAAATTGATGTTGGGCTTTCAGTACTAAAACACATATTTACTAACATTTACAAATTTATATACAAATAATGTGTGTGAAGACCTCAGCAATGTAAGTAGGGTATAAAAACCACTGCACTGTCCACATAAAAAGTGTCATTTGTTGTAAACAGTATACTTTATGTGAACTACTGTACAATTACAGCATTGCAGTCCAGTGTCTCTGTACTTTAATACTTCTTGGTCAGCGCTAAGCATTTTGGGAGTTGTATTGCATGAATTATAACTTGAACTTTTTAAAAGGCAGTATATAATGTATACATTTCCCTTTCCATGTACAGCTTTTTACCTTCCTATTTTGTGTTTTTTTCTGTACCCATGCAACTTTGAAAATCAAATAAAAATAAAAAATAAAAATGGGACTTTACTATGATTTTTTACACCAAAATTATAATTATTTTGGCTATTTAAAATAATGTTGGGTGCTATAAACCAATTGAATAGCTCATGATACTCCGTCCGCACTTGATGGAGCAGATTTTATGAAGTGCATGGTTCTGTCGGAACCTCTTGTGATGCGCGACTTTGCAAATAGCGGGTTAAAGCTGTAGGAAAACCTTGCTTGGTTTTTGCTCATAATGTAGTTCTATTGAATGCAAGCAAAAACAAGAGGTCGCGTAGCATTAATGCACATGGTTTCCACAGAACCTCATGGCTAACACTCTGCTCCAAAGACTTAGGCAGGGTACACACTATTTGATATATCGTCCATTCAATCGACTGAATGGACAATATATCAGTAGCGGATTACCAGGTGTGTATACCAGATAGGGGTTTAAACGTCGAAGTTCACAGCCATATAGTGTCGGCACTGCAGCACAGCCGATGCATTTTGCAGATATATCGGCATGTCTGGCTATGGTTACTGGCGTTGGCCGCCCGTACACTGGATGCAGGGGCTGCTGGCACAACTGGGTGGGACAATCGACATATCGAGCGGACAATCGGTAAGTCTGCATGCTTACCAGAATACCATTATCTGTATGGTATCGAGCTTAAGGCTGGTTACACAATGGTGCGATATCGGCCCGATATTTCATTTCTGGCTGGATCATTCAGTGTGTACTGCCAATCTGCACGCTCCTGGAATTGCATGCGATATCGTCTGGTCGGCCATGTTGCCGTGCAATGTAATGAAGGATGGAACGAGGGATCGTTAGGTCCCTCATTACATCATTCTGATGTGTACCGTGGATACGATATATCGGCCCGTCAGCCACCATATCATCAGGGTACATATTGCACCAGTGTGTACCCAGCTTAAGATAAAGCGGCTATCATTCCGAAGACAAACTGTGAATGTCTGACACTCTTTTACAATGTCTGTAACCATGGAAACAAACTGCAATGACCATTTCCATGGTTACAAATGCAGTTGTGTCAGACACTGAAGTATGTACAGCATGACTACCACATGGCAGAAAGAGCATTGTGCAAATCTTGAGCTGGGGGTAGGAGTCCTTTCATAAGTATCAGGAGTTACCCAATTAAGTTGTGGTGCTCAGCATAATGACTTTAGTTAGGAAAAATAGAGGGAGATTTATCAAACCTTCTGAAGAGCACAAATGGTGTTGCCAAAAAGCAACTAATAGGCATTTTGCTGTCATTTATAAAGACAGCTGGAAGCTAAAGGTTTGATAGAGCTCCCTCATAATAGGGCAGATTCCGAGTCCCACGGATTACTCTTCACTGATGCAATGGCGGGCATGCTCTGAAGCACATTTACACATTTTTGTGTACAGTATGTCCCTCTTCTGAGTTGGATGCATCTTGATTGGATCTGTCTTTCTGTGAAAAAGGCAATTTTGGGGCAATCGCATGTAACCACCCAGAGTTGTGGGAGTGTCATGGGCAGAATATGGAGAAAGGAAGCCAATTCTTGATTCATCTCTTGCACCTAGCGTGGGCTTGATGCAAGTGCAGGAGATAATGAGCACAGTTGTGGCGGCTGGTATTAAATCAATGGGTGGCACTGATTTTCGCTTGTACATGAATAATCCCCTGCATTAGTTGAACAGAGTCTCAAATTAGCATAACGTAGTAAGAGGTCTATGGGGCTAATTCAGACCTGATCGTAGCCGTGCAAAACTACGATCAGCCACCCTGACATGCGGGGAGACGCCCAGCACAGGGCTAGTCCCCCCCACATGTCTGGCCTCCCCCCCCTGCACAGGTACAAAAGTACCTGAAGAGTAGCTCCCTACCAGTGCAGCTCCTGCGCGCTGGCAGGGAGCTACCTGATGCTCTCCGGGTCGTAGCGGCTGCGTGTGACGTCACGCAACCGCCGCCCGCACGGTCCGGGCACACCTGCATTGCCCGGCCCACGCCCCTAAAACGGCAGCCCAATGCCGCCGCCCCGCCCCCTCCCGCCAATCAGACAGATGCGATCACTGGGCAGAGATGCTGATCACTTCTCTGGCACGCGCCAGCGCACTGTGGCGTCTGTGCAGTTCAGAACTGATCGCCCGCTGTGCGAAAACGCACAGCAGCGATCAGGTCTGAATTAGGCCCTATGTACTCATCCTTGGAAAGAGATAAAGTGGACAGAGATAAAGTACCAGCCAATCAGCTCTTAACAGCTAGATGTTACAGACCAGGTTTAAAAATGACAGGAGCTGGTTGGCTGGTGCTCTGGGGTTTATTTACTAAGCCTTGGAAAGGGAGAACGAAGGCAGAGATAAAGTACCAACCAATCAGCTCCTGTCATTTTTCAAGCACAACCTGTGACATGACCGACCGGATCTGCCTGGCTGGTACGTTATCTCCGTCCACTTTCTCTCTCTCCAAGGGTTAGTACATAGACCCCTCTATCAGGCTTCCACGGCTGCTCATAATTACGGCCAATTTACGTACGACCCAGAATCAGGGACCCTCCCCCCCTTTGTTCTGAGTGGTGTTACCCTTTAACATCAGTCACCTGCCACTACTATGTAATTACACAGCACTGCTGTCCTCTAAGATACAGCCAAGATAATAAGGACATATATGACCTACCTTTGAACGGAGATTCAAGTACAGGGGCAGGTTTTTGGGCCAAAAAGATCCTTTTGGCGTATTTGCTCAGCGCTCCACTCTTCTCATTCGGAACAATAAGCTGTCTCACGAAACGTGTGCGGTCCCGGATATCGTAATTCGGATCATATTTGCCCAGATTTAATATGTACTGAGTAAGCAACTTTGTCTGTCAGAAGGGTAGAAAGGACAAAGAGGGAAATAAAGGCTCAAGGTTTTAGGATTATTGATCACTCTCCGTAAACAAACTTCAAGGGGTAACACAAATGAACCACTAATGTAAACCCATGCTGTCCCAGAGGGAATACGCATTTTTTAAGCTGCAAATGGAACGTTGAAACCAGAGCACATGTCCCGTTCTGAGCCGGGAGGTGAATGCGAACTGCTGCAAAGCAACCATGTGCTAGATTATTAAACTGCTGAAGTGGAGAGAAAGGCATCATTAAAAAATAATCATAGATGGCAAACCTACTGAAGGGTCTACGTGAGGATAATGAATGTGGAAATACAGCTAAAACATGGCACTCAAAACCTAATCGAGAAAATATGCAGGACATCAAAACATCAGCGGGTATTAGGGGGCTGGCAAAGTGCTTCATCTGAGGTGTGTTTTATGAAGAGAGAGTGTCCCTGGCATCGCCGGGGTCCACACACTCTCTCTATACTCTGTTACTTTGCTCTGAATTACGGCCCATTAAAGTAGACACATGAATCATTGAACTGGATTACTGCAAATTATTTGCAGTGCATTTAGCCGTTACTTTCTTTATAAAAGCAAGCTGCTGATGCCCTCTAAACACCAAGATAAAAGACTGCTTACAGCCTCCGGTTATATTGTTCATTTATTTATGTAAGATAACAGCTTGTTTTACGGTGGATTTTCCATCATTTCTTAATTCAAACATTGAATCTGCTACATTAAAACTGCATTGAGATCGTTTTTTTAGAACAGCCTGCAGGAAACCAAATTTTACCATTATGTTCTAAATTAGATGCATCGGAAATGCATAAATGTTTGTTAAAAATAGTCAGTTGGTAACTGTGTGTATAGAGCACAAATAAATACACAAATGCCCCCGATAAACAAGCACAGAATGTGAAATGTGGTTATTTAAACTAATGAGGCAAATTCATATACTCTGTGTACGGAACTGAATAAGAAAAACTACGGCAGCTTTAAGAATTATTTGTAATCAAGTATGATGGGAGAGGTCTATCAGCTTATAGACCTGCTGTAATTACACAGAATGAAGGGTTTCATCATGTTCCTGTACGCTTAACCTCACATTACCACCCACTCCAAATGCAAGTGGCAACGTAAGCATTTGCTACAACTAGACTTGCGCTTCTAATTTAAATCATCCACACTATAGTATGTCCAGCTTGTCGCTAATCCCCACCAAATCACCTCATCTGCCCTATACTGTATTGGTAGCGTCTAGTTACCCTTCGTGGAGAGGACCTTTCCCATAAATCCCTGGGTCCATGTCACAATCTATTTGGAATAGTAACCTGTGGCGAGCAGAGCGAGACAGAGCCCAAAGCGTGGTGAGCGAAGCGAGCCCACGAGGGCCCAATCTCCTCTTCTCTCCCCTCCTCTGTCTCCCATCCACCCCACTCCTTCCCTGTCATTCACCTCTGCCCTTACTTGGGCCTACTCCTCCACCACTTCCTTACTTCCTGTCCTGGAAAACACGTTCTAAGGCAGACTTCCTCCAATACAAATTTATCCTCTCATCCTACTGTGCTGCCCTTTCCCTCTCTAAACAATCATACTTCAAGAACCTCATCTCCTACCAGTCCTCAAACGCCCTGTCACTGTCAACTCGCTCCTCTACCCACCCCGGCCTCACCTCCCTTCTTTACTCTTTGCTTTTGACTTTGCTACCTACATCACATTCAAAATTTACTAAATACAACAGGACATCACATCCCAACAGACACCGAGCAAACCCCCTCCTCCATTCCCTGACCCCTCTCTCTCGCCTTCCCTCCTACCGACTAGGACATATTTCTTCCCTGTATCTGGTGAGTCAATGCCCTCATCCGTTCCTAAATCCCCTCCACCTCCCCACTTGACCCTATCCCCTCCTGCCTCTTCCGCTACCTCTCTACTTCTGCATGTTCACATCTTGCCCATCTCATCAATCTCTCCCTCTCATCAGGCACTGTCCCCTCTGCCTTTAAGCATGCTCTTGTCTCCCCAATTCTTAAAAAACTTAACCTTGATCCAAACCCTTTCTCCAATTACTGACCCTCTCCTCCCTTTTGCCTCCTTGAGCATATAGTCTACAATCGACTCACTGTCTGTCTTTCCTCCAACTTCCTGCTTGACACATTCCAGTCTGGTTTCTGTCCTTTCCACTCCACTGAAACTGCCCTCACAAAAGTCTGCAATGAACTCCTTGCTGCTAAATTCAAGGGCCTCTAATACAGTATCTGCTTATTCTCTTTGACCGCTCTGCTGCATTTGACACTATAGACCACCCTCTCTTCCTGCAAATCCTTTACTCCATTGGTCTGCGTGATACTGCCCTCTCCTTGCTGTCCTCCTACCTCGCTGACCGTTGCTTCTCTGTCTTCTCTCATGACTCCACCTCCCCCCCATTTCCTCTACCAGTAGGTATCCCCCAAGGTTCTGTTCTTGGGCCTCTCCTTTTCTCTCTCCACACATCCTCTTTAGGTGAGCTCAATAACTCTTTTGACTTACAATATCATCTCTACACTGATGATACTCATATCTACTCTCCTCCCCTGACCTCTCTCCCGCTCTCCTCACTCATTCTCCAACTGCCTCTCTGCTATCTCTTCCTGTATGTCCCAGCACTTTCTTAAACTTAACATGTCTAAAGGTGGGTACACACTAACAGATATATCTGCAGATCAATTGATCTGCAGATATATCTATGGACGGGTCGAGCAGTGTGTTCAGCATACACACTGCTCGATCCGTCGGGGACTGACGTCATGAACTGGGCGGGCGTGTACATACGCCCGCCCAGTTCACCTGTCAATCACCGCCGGCCGCCGCATGTGTACGGGCGGTCGGCCGACCGCCCCGTACACACACAGCGACGCGCCAATATATCGGTAGATATATTGGCCGTCGGCTGTGCTGCGCGGCCGACGCGATACGTCTGTGAACGACGGAGTTCACAGACGTATCGGCCGTACACACTGGCCGACGGTCCCGCGATATATCGGCCGTTCAGGAGAACGGCAGATATATCGACCAGTGTGTACGGGCCTTAAGACTGAGCTGATCATCTTCCCTTCCTCCCGCATAACCTCACCTTACACAATATCATTATCTATTGATGGCACTACTATCTCCTCTAGCCCCCAAGTGTGGTCTTGAAGTAATCCTTGATTCCTTCCTCTCCTTTTTTTTTTTAAGAATTTTTCTTGCACCTTTGCGCTACCACCTGATATTGGATGCAGCTCTGTGTACTTAGAGAGAGAGTTTCACACAGACTCTCACAGAACATATGGAAAACAAAAATTAAATACACATAAGCGCAATTATCAGTGACAACATTTTTTTTATTTTTTTATTTTTTTTGAAGCAATAATCACCTTATGAGTATTGAATCAAGGTGAGTGGACCTCCTAGCAGCGGTCACAGGATTATTATGATGTAAATGTTAACAGCGTGTTTTTACAATCTCCTTGGGTTCCACTCTTGGGGAACATAGATACAGCTAGGAGGTCCACTCATCTTTATTCAATATTCATAAGGTGATTATTGCTTAAAAAAAAATAAAAAAAAATTGTCACTGATAATTGCGCTTATGTGTATTTAATCCTTCCTCTCCTTCAAACCACACATACAGTACCTCTCACAAACCATTTCCTCTCACAAACTATTTCCATCTCCAGACCCTTTCTCACCCAGGATGCTACAAAGACACTCATCTACTCACTAATCATTTCCAGATTGGACTACTGTAATCTCCTCCTTTCTGGCCTCCCTGACATATGCCTCTTTCCACCCCAATCTACCCTCAATGCTGCCGTATGTCCCATTTTCCTCACCAAACGTACTACATCCACCTCCATTCTCTTACAAGCCCTTCAATGGCTACCCTTCCCATTCAGAATCTAATTCAAGCTTCCTACACTCGCCTACAAAAGCTCTAACCCACTCTGCTCCCTCTTACATCTCTGACCTCATCTCTCACTACACTCCCACCCAACCTCTTCGCTCTCCTGCCAACTGATTACCTCCTCCCACTCCTACTGACAAGATTTTGCACATGCTGCTCCTTATCTCTAGAATTCTCTACCTCTCACCATCCGACTCTCTACAAAACTTAAAACGGCCTCTCTAGACGTACTTCACCAAACCGAGCCAACTGTCCTCCTAACCCTCTTGTCCACGCTCAAGGTCTACCCCTTCTGTGTCACCCTGGTCTGTTATCCCTTCACCTTTTAGATTGTAAGCTTGCAAGAGCAGGGTCTCCTCCCCTCATGTGCCTTTCCTTCTCTAACCTACACTACCTTAGACTCAATACTCCCTTTCATGGCACCTACAGTAACCCCTGGTTTTCTGTATATACGTTGAACTTAAATTGTCTCAAACGAAGTGCTTTTTTCTTGTTTTGCTCATTTGTTTATGTACTCTGTAATGAGCGCTGCGGATCCCTTGTGGCGTCAAATATTTTTACTGCAAACATTACACATAAGATATCAATGGCAAAATATTAACGTGAACTTTTTATACAGAAGATATTCACATTTTGTTGCAAGGACATTATACAAAGAGATCATAGAATATGGAGGCAGAATTAGATTTGACACTGACACCAGAGAAACTTTCTCCCAGTGAATTTAAAATATGCTAGAAGAGCTGTGTTCCCATGGCATTACCTGTTTGGAGTTGGTTAAGTAAAGCTTTGCTGCAAGGTTTAATATTTGCAGCTTCACAAGGTCATCCTCATTAGTGAAGCTTTTTGCCATCTTGCGCAGAACATCAGGTGCGATTTTAGGCACTCGCTCACAGTACTCTCCAATAAGCCACAGAATGCTGGCTCTTGCCATGGGAACCTGCATGAGATATGTAAAATAATATATTTAATTTCACAACTCAACAGTTTCTAAAATAAGTGCAATCACAAAGCACAGAAAATATCAAACTGCAGAAACCGAAATATACCTAAATAAAAACACACATTCAAAACAATCATTGTTTGTAAAAATGAATAAATTTAACATAACAACTGGAAATAAAGATATTGTTTAGATAATGTATTAAAGTAAACTACACCATCTTTCCCAACCCAGTGTACATATTCAGGGGTGGTTTTAACGTTATCCAGTGCTGCAATTCCTAAAACTTTGCTACAATCAATAGATTCTTCTGACCAACTCCGTGTACAATATTGAGGCAGCCACATTTAGTATAGACCAGCATCACTCTCTAACATTTTCCTATGAAATCAACAGATGAAATACATTTTAATTTTAAAATTTCTCTTGCATGTTACCTTGGGGACACTTGAGGTGTAGAGGGTGCTATGAGGATCAGACATATCATTCGGAACTTGTTTGTAGACAGACCCTTCCCTCTACATCAAATCAGCTACTAAGGAGCCCATACAATCCGTTTGCGTCATGCGTTCATCATTATTCAATTGCTGGAGCAGCTTTGTGAATAATTTATTTTCAGTTTTACATTTTTACTTTTTATGCCAACTCTGACAATTTCTGCCTGGCAATGACAAGTTGACCTAGTCTCAGTTGTTTTGGGGACCATGCACCTATGGGTGACTGTTATTAGCCTGCGACAGCTGCCTCAAAGCCCTGGACAGTTTCACTTGGAGGTGCAGGCAACACCAAAAGCAATTGGTAAGGGGCTTGCAGTTCTCCCCACCCCCTCCAAGGTGTTCTGTGGGTGGAAATCCAAGGGAGTCTAAATCAGAGCTCGCTCCAGTGGAGGACCAGATTGAGAGGAATTTGGATACAGAATATCATGAAAGATGGGAGGAGGTTTCTAACAGTAGGTCAGGCATTGAGAATTTGAGTTTACAGTATCTGCATCAAGCCCTGGACTTTGAGCACTCAGTGGAACCTGTGGTTCCTTCTGTGTCGTTGCTTTAGCATAGTAGGATGTACAAAGTCCATTTGCCATCCTTTATCTACTTGACAGAGTTCTTGGAGAGGCAAACAGACCGTATTAAGTGCCCATTTCAGCATGACCGGATGCCCCCATTGCTAGGCTTGTCACAGAAACTACCATTCCCATTACTGAGTCAGCGTTCTATATCTGCATTTGTTTTCAGAGGGGTTTTTCCTTTGTCTGGTCTTTGAGTCTGTGGCCTAACCACGTAGCTGGGAGGAAGAATGAAGGACAGGTTGCAATCCAGATCTTTATGATTGCTCTTGATTCGATTCCTCTAGTGGACAATACCATGTATGTTCTAGCCTATATGGATGAGGCACTTATGTATGTATACCTTGACTTGATCCAGATACTGTATTTTCTTTGGCTATTATAGCCAAAAGCTCTCTTTGATTTAAATTCTGAAATCCAAGGAGGCTTTTCCATTTGCTTGTCTAGTCCATAATGGGGCAGGGCTACACACCATCATTGAAGATTCCTCAGCAGGAAAAAATGCTTTCCTTCCGGCAAAGTATGCAAAACCAAATGGATGTTTTAGCCCTTTCTGTTGTCCAGGATGATCAGTCTGCTTCAATTTTAGGATCCATGCACAACTTTTTCAGATTGGTGGGTAGGATGTATTATAGAAAGAGGCTAAATGTTAGACCTCTGTCCACCTATGACTTCCCTTCACCGCATATTTTCCAAAGAAGGAGGTGTAGCAGCCATTCAGTTGTTTCTATGGCCAGGAGTCATTTTCCTGGTCACGAAATTCCATGAAGGCTTTGGATTTTATTCCTACCTGTTCCTTGTTCAGAAAACTGACTTATTTTTCTGCCCAATTCTGAACTTACACCTACTGGTCCCTACATTTCAGATGGAGTCCTTCTGTCCAGAGTTTAATGTCATGGAGCAAGACTAATTTCTTGCATTTATGGAGATCAAGGGCAATTACTTGCATGTCTTGATTTGGAAGGGGCATCACAGCCTGCTTAGTTTTGCGATAGGCAGATGGCCCATTTACAGTTCAGAGCCCTTCTATTGATTCTAGCCATGGTGCCTTGGATCTTCAACAAAATGATGGCAGTAATGGCAGCACTTTTGAAAGGGGTGGCAGTCATTCTGTACCTGGATAAAAGTGAAGTTTGCCCATTCTTCCATCCCATCCCAGACTGACAACAGAGCTCATGGGCTATATTTACGAAGCAGTGATACTTAGCAGGTTGGAGCTGAAAATTTAGATGAGGCACTAACATTCAGTGTAAAGCGTGACATCCTTTACACTGTTAGTGCCTCTTCAAATTTTCAGCTCCAACCCACCATGTAGCAGCAGCTTACAAAAGTTGCCGCTTTGTAAATATAGCCCCACGAAGGCAAAAAAGGATAAGTGATAAATTATACAAAGTCCCACCATAGACTTTTCACATTTATGGGACTATTTTTCAGCACTAGATATTTCTGGGACTTACTGTCAGAAAACAAAATCTTGACCAGCCAGAAGCAAGGATCAACATTACTGGCTTGCACATGGGTACTCCAGTGCACAGAGTTGCTGGAAAAGAGGTCTTGTTTTAAAGATGTCTTGTTTTAAAGCATCTCTATATTCATGTTTCCAATTGTGGTCACAAGTGGATCCTTGTCTGGAAAGTCAGTTTTTCAGGTCGTCTCCATCGAACAGTCACTCCATTTTTTGGGGACTATAGAGACGCCACATCAGCCATGGACAGATTCTGTCCTCAATTAAATGCACCACTAAAAACAGGATTTTAATTACCTACCGGTAAATACTTTTCTCATAATCCGTAGTGGATACTGGGGTTCACATTAGTACCATGGGGTATAGACGGGTCCATTAGGAGCCTTGGGCACTTTAAGAAATCAATAGTGTGCACTGGCTCCTCCCTCTATGCCCCTCCTACCAGAGTCAGTCTAGAAACTGTACCCAAGGAGATGGACATACTTTGAGAGGATTTTAAAGAACAGTGGTGAGATTCGAACCAGCACACACAAACAAGAGAAAAGCCATGCTAACCAAACTTGAACAGCAACAGCTGAACCAACAACAATACTGAACCAAGTAACAGTGAAGGTAAACACATAGCACTGGGCGGGCGCCCAGTATTCTCTACGGCAGAGATTTTTAACCTTTTACAACTCGCGGCACACTGAACAAGATTTAAATATTGCCAAGGCACATTCAAATATAATGGTGATGCATGGTGCAGTTGCGTGTCCTATGATGTCATGTTGCAGCTTCTCCATAGTTAACGCCTGAGCCACATCTGAGAAAGCCAGAAGAGCCCAACACTGCCTGGGCCCAAAATTGGAACTGGCTCTGCAACCACTAAACCCACCAGTATTGATCGTTCCAGGGCCTCAGTAGCGGCAAAAAACTGACGGGCCTGGCTGTGCATCTATGGCGGCACACCTGGAGACTGCTCAGGGCACACTAGTGTGCCACGGCACAGTGGTTGAAAAACACTGCTCTACGGACTATGAGAAAAGGATTTACCGGTAGGTAATTAAAATTCTATTTTCTCTTACGTCCTAGAGGATGCTTGGGTACACATTAGTACCATGGGGATGTACTAAAGCTCCCAAACCGGGTGGGAGAGTGCGGAGGTTCCTGCAGAACTGACTGACCAAACTGAAGGTCCTCAGAGGCCAAAGTATTGAATTTGTAGAACTTAGCAAACGTGTTCGAACCAGACCAAGTAGCTGCTCGGCAGAACTGTAAAGCCGAGACACCCCGGGCAGCCGCCCAGGAAGTACCCACCGACCTAGTAGAATGGGCCTGTACAGATCTTGGAACTGGCAAACCTGCCGTAGCATAAACATGCTGGATAGTAAGCCTGATACAGCGAGCAATAGACTGCTTTGAAGCAGGACACCCAATTTTATTGGGATCAGAGAGAACAAACAGAGAGTCTGATTTTCTGTGACGAGCTGTCCGCTTCACATAGATCTTCAAAGCCCTCACAACATCCAACGACATTGAAGAAGCAGAGGTGTTGGTAACCACCGGAACCATATAGGTTGGTTGATATGAAATGCAGACACCACCTTTGGAAGAAATTGCTGACGAGTTCCAAGTTCAGCTCTATCTTCATAAAAAATCAAATAGGGCTTTTGTGAGACAACGCCCCCAGCTCCGACACACGCCTTGCTGAAGCCAAGGCCAACAGTGTGATGGCCTTCCACGTAAGAAACTTTACATCAACCTCCTGTTAAGGCTCAAACCATTCCGAATGCAGGAACTGTAACACCATGTTGAGATCCCAAGGTGCCATAGGAGGCACAAAGGGCGGTTGGATGTGCAGAACACCCTTCAAAAATATCTGAACCTCCGGGAGAGAAGCCAATTGTTTCTGGAAGAAAATGAATAAGGCCGAAATCTGGACTTTTAAGGAGCCCAAACGTAGGCCTACATCCACTCCTGACTGCAGAAAAAGAAGAAATCGTCCCAGTTGAAATTCCACCGTAGGAAATTTCCTGTTCTCACACCAAGAGACGTATTTTCTCCAAATACGGTGGTAATGTTTAGACGTTACCCCCCTTTCTGGCTTGGATCAAGATTGGAATAACCCTTTAAGTAGTGATAGACGAACGGCCCCTGTTGTAGAAGATCTTTGCGAAGAGGTAGAGGCCACAGGTCCTCTATGAGCATCTGAAGGAGATCCGCGTACCAGGCCCATCTTGGCCAGTCCGGAGCAATGAGAATAGCTTGAACCTTTTCCCTTTTTAATCTTTTAAGAATTCTTGGGATCAATGGAAGTGGTGGAAACACATACACCACCTGGCAGACCTATGGAGTCACCAGAGCGTCCACCGCCACTGCTTGTGGGTCTCTCGACCTGGAACGATACCACTTGAGCTTCTTGATGAGACGAGAGGCCATCATGTCGATTTGTGGAATTCCTCACAGACATGTCAAACACCCGAACACCTCCGGGTGAAGGCCCCACTCCCCTGGGTGGAGGTCGTGTCTGCTGAGGAAGTCTGCTTCCCAGTTGTCCACTCCCAGAATGTAGACTGCCGACAACGCCACAGCGTGCCGTTCTGCCCAGAGGAGAATCCTTGTTACCTCTGACATTGCTGCTCTGCTCTTCGTTCCACCCTGTTGGTTTATGTACGTTACTGCCGTCACATTGTCTGACTGAACCTGAATGGCGTGATCCTGAAGAAGATGTGATGCCTGTAGAAGGGCGTTCTGACTTGACCATTTACCTTGGAACTGTTCCCCTTGGGTGACTGCTCCCCAACCTCTGAGGCTTGAGTCTGTGGTTAGCAGAATCCAATTTTGAATCCTGAACCTTCGGCCCTTGGTCAGGTGAGAAGTCTGCAGCCACCACTGAAGACAAATCCTGGCTTTTGGCGACAGACGTATCCTCTGATGCATGTGAAGATGCAATCCGGACCATTTGTCCAACAGATCCATCTGAAAGGGCCTTGCGTGAAAACTTCCATACTGCAGTGCCTCGTAAGAGGCTACCATCTTCCCCAGGAGGCGAATGCATAGATGCGCCGATATCTGTGTCGGTCTTAGAACGTCCCGCACCATCAACTGAATTACCAATGCCTTATCCAATGGAAGGAATACCTTCTGTGCCTCCGTATCCAGTATCATCCCCAGGAACAGAAGCCTCCGTGTTGGGTCTAGGTGAGATTTTGGCAGGTTCAGAATCCACCCGTGATCCTGGAGTAGTCGTGTTGAGAGGGCAATGTTGTCTAACAACCTCTCCCTGGATGGTGCTTTTATCAGCAGATCGTTCAGGTACGGTATTATGTTCACTCCTTGCTTGCAGAGGAGAAACATCATCTCTGCCATTACCTTGGTGAACACCCTCAGTGCCGTGGAGAGGCCAAATGGCAGGGTCTGGAACTGCTAGTGACAGTCCTGTAATGCAAACCTTAGATAAGCCTGATGGGGCGGCCAAATCGGAATATGAACGTACGCATCCTTGATATCCAGAGATACCAGGAATTCCCCCTCCTCCAGACCGGAGATCACCGCTCCCAGAGACTCCATCTTGAATTTGAACACCCGTAAGTAGGGGTTCAGTGACTTGAGGTTTAAAATGGGCCTTTCCAAACCGTCCAGTTTCGGTACCGCAAACAGGTTGGAATAATAACCCTTGTTTTGCAGTTGAAGTGGAACTGGAACAATGACCTGAGTCTGTACCAGTATTTGAATTGCTGCCTTTAACACCTTCAGCATGACGGTGGACCACACTGCCTGGAAGACAGGCAGGTGGGAGTTCCTGAAACTCCAGTCTGTAGCCCTGGGTGAGATGATCTTTGACCCATGGATCCAGGCATGATGTTGCCCATATGTGACTGAAATCTCTTAATCTGGCTCCCACCTGCCTGTCTTCCAGGCAGTGTGTCCACCGTCATGCTGAAGGCTTTGAGGAAGCAGAACCGGAGGTCTGTTCCTGTGAAACTGCAGTTGCAGGTTTTCTGGGTTAACCTCTATTGCCTTTGAAGGCTGTAGAAGAATCTTTGGATTTACTTTTACATTTTGCTGTCCGAAAAGACTGCAGAGTTAGAGCAGAGTAGATTTTCCTTGCTGGGGTGCTGTGGAAGGAAGGTATGTAGACTTACCCTCCGTAGCCTTGGATATCCACGTATCCAGTCCAGTTCAACTCCAAAAAGGGCTTCACCTGTAAAGGGTAGGCTTTCCACGCCTTTCCTGGAATCCACATCCGCAGTCCACTGGCGTAGCCACAAGCACCTGGGTGCTGACACTGCCATGGCAGTGGTGCGTGCGTCGAGCAAACCAATTTCCTTTATGGCCTCCACTATAAAATTAGCAGAGTCCTGTATATGCTGTAGGAGTAAAATTATCTCCCCCCTGGATAAGGAATCTAACCCGTCAATTAGATAACCTGACCATTTTGCAATGGCCCTAGTGATCCATGCACAAGCAATAGTGGGTCTCTGGGCCACCCCGGCAGCTGTGTACAGGGATCTGAGTGTTCACAATTGTGCGGTCAGTCGTGTCCTTTAAGGAGGCTGCCCCAGGGACAGGTAAGACAATCTTACGTGACAACCTAGATACAGATGCGTCAACAATCGGTGGATTTTACCACTTTTTCCTATTATCCTGAGGAAACAGGAAGGATGTGAGTAACCTTTTAGGGATCTGAAACTTCTTGTCCGGATTAACTCAAGTTTCTTCAAACAGAGAATTTAACAGGGAAAGTAGCAGAGCATTTCTTTTTCACATTAAAATAAGATTCCTTATCCACCTCCGCCACCTTGTCAGGAATGTGCAGGACTTCTCTAATAGCTTCTATCAGAGCCTGTATTCCTTGTGACAGGGCTGCATCCCCCCCACACGAGTCCACTTCACCCTCCTCCGCGTCTGATAGGTCATCATCAGTGTCAGCCTGCAGGATTTGGGCCAGGGCACGCTTTTGTGGACAAATGGCAGGGGTCTGAGACACTGGTATGGCAACTGAATCTCTAGTCATCAGGTCCTCCACAGCCTATCTTAAGTATTGCGTCTCTTTCTCATTATGGGATAATTTATTAGAAATATGTGAGATCATCCCTTTAAGGGAATCCAGACCCACTAGCCTGAGCATGTGTACTATCCTGAGTACACTGTAGTGAATCCCCCGGGGAAGACAAACACTCTGCTGTGCAGGAAACACACTCCCTTGATGTGGTAATGTGAAGGGATACACACACAGTAAAGGTGAAAGCACAGTTAACCCACACAGAGACACAGGAGACACAGAGAAGATGGAGCCAGCCACACCATGCCCTTTTTGCTAAAGCCAAGCTCAGCTGGGTTGCAAACTAAGCTCCTTAATAGGGCTTTTTATTCTAACACCGCTCCCCCCCCCCCTTACTATGACCCCCTGGTACCGCTGAGGAAAGTGGAGTCTTTGTGGAGAAGCTGCGCTTCCCTGCAAATCCCATCAGTGAGAGCTGCAGAGGGAAAATGGCGCTGGTGAACTGCTGGATCCGCTCATAGTGAAGCCCCGCACCAGTTATGGCACGCGGTCTTCCCGGTTTTATTATAATGGCTGAGGTGTTCGAGAAGCTTAACAGCCAGTTAGAACCCCTGTAAGCTGTTTGCCAGTGTAGGGTAATGTTAAAAAGCTCAGCTCGCCCCTCACAGCGGAAACACACACACATATAACATGTTGTACTGAGCCTGGAGACGCAACCTGCATGTCAGTGCTGCGCTCCATACCCTGATGCCGCCATTACAGCCGGCAACCAGCTAACCGGGACGCCGGCCACCTACTCACCACTCTTCTTACTTCTGGATCTGTTAGGGGTGGCAGCGTGCTGCGGGACTGTACACTCGCCGGGGTGGAGCTTGTGAATAGGACCCTCAGGAGCTCAGTGTCCTGCCAGTGGGGAACGTGACCATTAACCCTATAGGAGGTTGGGCCGTAACCCCCCCCCTAAGTCCCATGAAGCAGACAGGCTGGTGCCAACCAGCCCTGTCTGAAGTCTGAAAACAAACTAAAAATAAATGCAGAAAACTCTTCAGGAGCTTCCCTAAGCATGATCGGCTCCTCCGGGCACATTTTCTAAACCGAGTCTGGTGGTAGGGGTATAGAGGGAAGAGCCAGCGCACACTATTGATTTCTTTAAGTGCCCAAGGCTCCTAGTGGACCCGTCTATATCCCATAGTACTAATGTGGACCACAGTATCCTCTAGGACGAAAGAGAAATTACAGTTGTCAGTCTCCTGAGTTTGGGAGCAGTGACTCTGTATCTTCGTCTTTAGTGCCGAGTCAAAGATGGTCTTTCTATACATGTCAAGAGTGGTACTGGATACTATGTATGGACCTAAGCCATTGTTTCAGAGCAGACCCCTTCAAATCCAATCTGACTGCCACATTGTCAGATTGAAGTTCATTGGCGATGGTAGAGACCACCAATAATTGCACTAGTCAGGAAGGCAAGGACCCTTAAGGGATCCTAGTGTACCTATGGCAGTACCATCTGAGGCATCTCTTTACACAGATTCCCATGAATCCTCATGTCCTAAAGATGGTCAAGGTGAAGAGGATGTGCTAGTAATTCTAGTGGCTCCAGATTGTCTGCAACTGTCTTTGTAAGCAGACATACATCTTCTGGCAGCACAACTTCCACAGAGACTGCCCAGATGTGCAGATCTTCTGGTACATTGACCTTTCTTCCACCAAGGCTTCTTTCAGTTGGATTGAATGGTTTGGCTGTTGAACCTATGATCCTACGGGCCAAGAGGTTTTCTGATGGGGTCATACAAACAATGAACAGTTGTTGGCTTGCCTCTTGTCATTATTGCAAGATGGCCTGGAAAATGGGCTGAAGCTGGCCCCCTTTGAATGTGCAGGTTTTGTTCAAGATTAACTGGCTTCTATTCAGGTACAAAATACAAACTTCCTTTAAGGCGTGTTGCATATCCAAATCCTTAATGATTTGGAACCTTAATTCCCATCAGCACTGCAAATTACACCCTGTGGGCCTCTTGATTTAACCCGGTGGTGAAGATCCCTGTATTTGGCTTTACACCGTGATAGGACTGCACTTCATACTGGTCACTCTTTTTATTCAAAGGTAGTGTCCAGATAGCCGTTTATATAAATTAGGACAGTGTGATTATCGCTTTGAGCCAGGATATGGCCTTGGGCAGTGGAGATTACTTAATACTTTTTTATTTATTTATTTGGATAGATTGGCACAGTGTAAAGACTGACTATTTTTGAATTTTCTGCGGTGTGCACAAGGTTGGCCCAACTACGAAACAATCAGTGGGTAGATCATGACTACTATTCCTCAAAGTGCACCTCGGAACAGGTCCACATATCTTAACACATTGTGGCTCATTGCACCATATTGTGAGCGTGCCATGGGCAGTAAGACACTGTACTGTACACGTCAGTTGAGCAGTTGTGCAAGCCAGCCACCTGGTCCTCCATTCATATACTGTATTTACCAAATCATACAAATTCAATGTGTTTGTGGCTAGAGAAGCCAGTTTTGCATGTAAAGTTCTGAGCGAAACCATGACAGAATACAGAACAACTTTGGTACACCCCCAGTGTCTCAGATACTATTTAAGAGAATTTTTAGTACTCACAGTTAATTCCGTGCATCTTTGAGTGTATCTGGGGACAGTGCTCCCCCACCCTTTTCTGTTCACTCTCAAGATTCAGTGTGGTTCTCATTTTAGTGTTTATTTGGGTTAGGTGTTAAATCTGATGCAACTGAGTACTTAAAGACTAAGATGAGATTTAGATGGGAAGGTCTAGGTGAAAATAAGTTTAGGTCGATGTGCCAGCTTCTCAGAGAGAGACTTCCATACCCCGTGGTTATCAGAGTCCCCCAGACGTACCCAGAGAAACAAATTAAACAATGAATACCAAAAATCCTGTACCGAAAATCTAAAACAAATCTATATCTATCTAACCTATATATACATCTACAGTATATATATATATATATATATATATATATACACACACACACACACACACACACACACGTGTACATACACACACTGTTTCTTGTAATATTGTACATGCTATATCTGTAATTTTCACAATAATTGGACAACTTTGGGACACTGGCTCATGGATATTTATGGTTGGTTTTATTTATTCTGAAATGAGCTAACAAGTATATAAATAAATATAAAATTGTGCTATACGCGTCTTTAATCTAAAAAAAACTATAAACTGGTTTCATGCACCCAGCATATAAGCCTATCAATGCCAAGTAGAACTTCTGTAAATCGAAACCACCAAATTGTATAAAGCTAGAATCGCATAGCCATTACGAAGAGTGCAGAAGAGCAATTCTTGAGATATAATGAACACATAATATACCTAGTAAACTGCACTTATTTGCAGTTTGTTGCTTTAATACAGTGTGGTCTCTTCCATTAATGACAGCAGAGAGAGCCCACTACTAGCTTTTGAAAGGTCATGGTCTCTGCTGAAAGGGAAAACCCCAGTATATATTACTTCCATTACCATCCAGTTTAATGCCGCCATGCATCCACAACAGACCGACATACTATGTATGGCACAAGCATTTAACCAACAGTTAAGTGCACTTTCTTAACTCGGGCACATCAACAGTACTTGCCATCTTGTTACTGTGTCTATATTAGAAAGAGCTGAGCCACCACTGCGCTTCCACAAGTAGTCACAGAAGTGAATATAAAAAGGAAATTGTACAAATTATGTATTGAAAAGGGATCCACTTAAGGAACAATACGGACCTCACAAGCTTTTGCTTTACACCAGAACGACTGCAGCTAAAAGCACAGCTCGCCTCCATTTAATCCATTTGAAAAGAATGAGCAATGGTAAATTAGCGCAAGCAGCTTGAAGATAAACAGAAATACACACAGGGCTAGAACAGTATTTAGTATAGACCAGAAAGGACGATTTACAAAATAAAAAACTCTTTTATAATGTTTCCAGGAGAATATAAGTATTAGACTTGTTACAAGTAATATGGACTCCCTGAGACTTGGGTTCAATCATAGTGTGAAATGGATTTAAAAATCATGTATTTAATAGCATTTATTAATGAGAAAGAAAGCATGTAAACATGTATAAAGCGGAAACTTATTGGCTCCAATAACCCTATACCTACTTCCTGTGGACATGAGAATTGGAATAGCATTTTTTGATGCCACTTGCCCTAACCATTGCCAGTAGATGCAAGGAAATCAATGTAGTGTTCCACCCCCAGGCTGGGCTGCCCACTGCATGGTTCCTTATTACCATGAGATTTTAAGCTTGCAAGAGCAGGGGCGTCTACGCCCCCAGGTGCCTTTCCTTCTCTTACACTATCTTATACCCCCTTTCACCTCTGAAAAATCCCAGGGTCTTGCTGGGACCCCCTTTCATACTAAACCTGAGACCTGGAAAAATCCCAGGCAGACCAGGCTACTCATGTTATATATATATATATATATATATATATATATATATATATATATATATATATATATATATATATGTCCGTATGGTCCGGCTCTCCTTCTGATAGCAATCCTCATCCGGGTGCCCTCACGTATATGCATACACACCAATTTTCCAAGTGCGGCACTCCTGGACTTATCAAATAAATCACGGCTCAGACGGGCAAGTACTGTACTTGCCCGTCTGAGCCGTGATTTATTTGATAAGTCCAGGAGTGCCGCACTTGGAAAATTGGTGTATATATATATATATATATATATATATATACACATATACACAGATATGTCCTGATATATCGTTGCTGCGTACCGCATAGCGGGCGCCATGCAACTCGCGCCAGCTCCTTGCGCTATAACTCCCGTTATAAGTTGCGTTGTAAATGTGACGTCACGTTATAATTGTAACATGCATTCTACTTTCTGTCCACCAGATGTCGTTTTTCCTAAACTCTATGGCGAATGCCTCAAATAGCCAACGGACCCTTCGTAGCGCTACCTGCTGATTGGCTGACGGGTTCGAATCCTAGCGGGACCAGAATTATTATTTTTTGTGGATTTTTAATGGTTCTCCAAGTACCAGCTTGCGGGGGAGGCTTGCTGGGACTTGTAGTACTACTGGAAAAAACAATATTCTTTCACATTTCTCAAGGCTATCAGCCCCCCATCCGCAGCCCTTGGATGGGGGGGACAGCCTCGGGCTTCACCCCTGGCCCTTGGGTGGCTGGGGGGGGGACCCCTTGATTGAAGGGGTCCCCACTCCCCCAGGGTACCCCGGCCAGGGGTGACTAGTTGGATATTTAATGCCACGGCCGCAGGGCACTGTATAAAAGTGACCCCCGGCTGTGGCATTATCTGTCCAGCTAGTGGAGCCCGATGCTGGTGTAAAAAATACGGGGGACCCCTACTCTTTTTGTCCCCCGTATTTTTTGCACCAGCACCAGGCGCAGAGCCCGGTGCGGGTTTTAAAAATACGGGGTATCCCCTGTCCGTTTTCCCCCCGGATTTTTAGAACCAGGACCGGCTCGAAGAACCGAGGCTGGTTATGCTTAGGAGGGGGGACCCCACGCATTTTTTTTCCTGACTTTCCCATTCCATTAAAAATGACATTAATGACAGAGATCCAGTGGCATTGTGCATTACATATTTAGGGCTATTTGAAGCAAATGAACCGGAAATGATGTCCGAAATGTACATGCTGTTTATGATAGTCAATGGGTGCACCGTGGTTGGGGTTAGTGCTTTGCTACAACGAGCTCAGCTGGAAATAATAAATAGACCAAACAAGTGTATTTCTTTAAAAAAAAATATATAAAAATAAATTCACCAAAAAAAAAAAAAAATCTCTGGTGTTGACAGGATTCGAACACGGGATGCACACATTGCAGGCGGACACTGTAACCGTTATACCACTGCTGACCACAATATGAGTAGGCACTCCAGGTAAATATATGATGTGTTATGATGTGTTCTACTCTTAGTGAACGCGCGGCCACGTGCTTAACATGGAGCATTCGCCACCTAGCGGTGAAAATGTGTATTACATGGCGTGGGACACAACGCACGCCATAACGTTATTACAACTCGCGATTCAGGACCCTAAATAGCACGCTATGAGCAACGGTGTATGAGGATACATCTGTATATACATATATACACTGCTCAAAAAAATAAAGGGAACACTAAAATAACACATCCTAGATCTGAATGAATGAAATATTCTTATTAAATACTTTGTTCTTTACATAGTTGAATGTGCTGACAACAAAAGCACACAAAAATTATCAATGGAAATCAAATTTATTAACCCATGGAGGTCTGGATTTGGAGTCACCCTCAAAATTAAAAAGTGGAAAAACACACTACAGGCTGATCCAACTTTGATGTAATGTCCTTAAAACAAGTCAAAATGAGGCTCAGTAGTGTGTGTGGCCTCCACATGCCTGTATGACTTCCCTACAACGCCTGGGCATGCTCCTGATGAGGTGGCGGATGGTCTCCTGAGGGATCTCCTCCCAGACCTGGACTAAAGCATTCGCCAACTCCTGGACAGTCTGTGGTGCAACGTGGCTTTGGTGGATGGAGCGAGACATGATGTCCCAGATGTGCTCAATTGGATTCAGGTCTGGGGAATGGGCGGGCCAGTCCATAGCATCAATGCCTTCGTCTTGCAGGAACTGCTGACACACTCCAGCCACATGAGGTCTAGCATTGTCTTGCATTAGGAGGAACCCAGGGCCAACCGCACCAGCATATGGTTTCACAAGGGGTCTGAGGATCTCATCTCGGTACCTAATGGCAGTCGGGCTACCTCTGGCAAGCACATGAGAGGGCTGTGCGGCCCCCCAAAGAAATACCACCCCACACCATTACTGACCCACTGCCAAACCGGTCATGCTGGAGGATGTTGCAGGCAGCAGAACATTCTCCTTAACGTCTCCAGACTCCGTCATGTCTGTCACGTGCTCAGTGAGAACCTGCTTTCATCTGTGAAGAGCACAGGGCGCCAGTGGCGAATTTGCCAATCTTGGTGTTCTCTGGTAAATGCCAAACGTCCTGCACGGTCTTGTGCTGTAAGCACAACCCCCACCTGTGGACGTCGGGCCCTCATACCACCCTCATGGAGTCTGTTTCTGATAGTTTGAGTAGACACATGCACATTTGTGGCTTGCTGGAGGTCATTTTGCAGGGCTCTGGCAGTGCTCCTCCTGTTCCTCCTTGCACAAAGGAGGAGGTAGCGGTCCTGCTGCTGGGTTGTTGCCCTCCTATGGCCTCCTCCACGTCTCCTGATGTACTGGCCTGTCTCTTGGTAGCGCCTCCATGCTCTGGACACTACGCTGACAGACACAGCAAACCTTCTTGCCACAGCTCGCATTGATGTGCCATCCTGGATGAGCTGCACTACCTGAGCCACTTGTGTGCGTTGTAGGGAGGTCATACAGGCACGTGGAGGCCACACACACTACTGAGCCTCATTTTGACTTGTTTTAAGGACATTACATCAAAGTTGGATCAGCCTGTAGTGTGTTTTTCCACTTTTATTTTGAGGGTGACTCCAAATCCAGACCACCATGGGTTAATAAATTTGATTTCCATTGATAATTTTTGTGTGCTTTTGTTGTCAGCACATTCAACTATGTAAAGAACAAAGTATTTACTAAGAATATTTAATTCATTCAGATCTAGGATGTGTTATTTTAGTGTTCCCTTTATTTTTTTGAGCAGTATATATATATATATATATATATATATATATACACACACACACACACACACACAGACGTCACACTCGTACATTTACACACACACATCTTACACATACACATGTCACACTCAAACACACACACATGTAATATACACACACATGCCAAATTCATATATATATATATATATATATATACACACACACACACACACACACATACTCCAACAGACCTGTTTTTTGGCTGCGCTGGCTGCTTCAACTACTCACAGCAGCACGGACTAAAGCAGCCGGCGCACACCTCCTCTTCACTCTGGCCTCCTCCCGGCAGCCCCGCCAATCAGGTGCGACCTGGGAGCAAATTCCTGGGTCGCACGTTTCAGACCTAAGCCGGGTTGTCTTCCCGGGAAAAACCCTGGTCAATTGCAGGTTGGCGACCCGGATCACGTTCCCGGGTCGGTGCCTTTCAGACATACCAAATTCCCGGGTTGATGCGCGCTCATGTACAAAATCCTGGGAATTTGGAGCATGCCTGAAAGGGGTATTATACTCCATATTCTCTTTGATGGCACCCAACCCCTGGTTTTCCGTACTTTTCTATATAGTCTTGAACTGTAAGTGCTGTTTTCATGTTTTGGTCATTTGTTTACTGTATGTACTGTGTAATGAGTGCTGCAGATCCCTTGTGGCACCATTTAAACAAAGGATGATAATAATAATAATAATAATAATAATTGGGTGACCATATTAACCTTGTCTAAGAGTGTGTACACACGGTGAGATATTTTCTTTCGATTTTGACTATATAGTCAAAATCGCAAGAAAGTTAGTACAGATAGCAAGGTGAAAGTCACCTTGCGATCCCGATTCGATCTCGATGCGCGGTCCCGGCAGGTCGGCATCGCAAGAAAAGATACTGTGCAGGCAAGTCAATCCTTGCTAGATCGGTGTACTATCTAGTTCATATCACATGTCAATGACATCTCACATAAGCCAAAATCGTAAGCACACATAGCCCATATCTCAAGAAGTCAAAATCAGTGGTGCTGGGCTCTGGGGGAGTTCAAGGGAAATCGCAAGTGAAAATCGGGCATAGCAAGGATCTCACCGTGTGTACACACCCTAACTTGCTTGAAACAACTGTGCTGTCTAGCATCATCCTTCCAGTTTCAGCTGCAGTACTAGCAGGAATATTATTTGTTTTACGACTATTAAAACACAATCTAAAATACATGAAAACAAAAAATGTAGGTGTATTATTGAATTTTTATTAGTTCTGCACTTTCCTTTCTCATCCAAACCCTCATTACTATACAGTACCACATTTTATTTAGGAAAATCAAACAACTGCTTTACTATAAATTAGCTTCTTTTTAATGAACCTTTCTTTAACTTGCGGCACTGAAGCAGAGTTTATACAAGGCTTCCTTTACAGCAGAGAGACTACGTGATCTGAACTGCCGGTCACCAGAGATAACTTTAAGGAAGCAAGAGTGCAGCCGTGGCAGGTGTTCCCATAGCTACCCCGCATGGCAGACAGAAAAAAAGAGGAGGGAATTTAAAAAAAAAAAAAAAAAAAGGGAATAAAAAGACGGGGAGGGAGGGATAAAAAAAAAAAAAAAAAAAAAAAAGAGGGAGAGGGAATAAAAAAAGAAGGGGGAGAGTGAATTAAAAAAGAAGGGGAAATAGGAGGGGGAGAGGGAATAAAAAAGGAGGGGGAGAGGGAATAAAAAAGGAGAGGGAAGGGGGGGAAAAGGGGAGGGAGAGACAGAAGAGAGAGTGAGACATGGATGGAAGGGAGACAGAGAGAGGAATATAGAGATGGGGACAGAAAAAGATAGTATAAGGGAAGGGGATGAAAGATGGGGGAATGGGGGAATAAGTCCTTTTGTGCCCAATGCTGGGCACAACAGCTACAGGTACCCATGCAAATAATGTTTTTTTTATTCATTCTGAATACTTTTAGCGAATGATGGGTCCAAATTACTAGTTCTATATATTCCCTGTAAAAAATAAGATTTTAAACCTACCGGTAAATCTATTTCTCCTAGTCCGTAGAGGATGCTGGGAACTCCGTAAGGACCATGGGGTATAGACGGGCTCCGCAGGAGATAGGGCACCTAAAAAGAACTTTGACTATGGGTGTGCACTGGCTCCTCCCTCTATGCCCCTCCTCCAGACCTCAGTTAGAGAACTGTGCCCAGAGGAGATGGACAATACAAGGCAGGATTTAGCAATCCAAGGGCAAGATTCATACCAGCCCACACCAATCATACCATGTAACCTGGAACATACATAACCAGTTAACAGTATGAACAAACGACAGTAACGGTCCAAGACCGATGTCCACTGTAACATAACCCTTATGTAAGCAACAACTATATACAAAAGTCTTGCAGAGTTTCCGCACTGGGACGGGCGCCCAGCATCCTCTACGGACTAGGAGAAATAGATTTACCGGTAGGTTTAAAATCTTATTTTCTCTTACGTCCTAGAGGATGCTGGGGACTCCGTAAGGGCCATGGGGTTTATACCAAAGCATCCAATCGGGCGGGAGAGTGCGTATGACTCTGCAGCACCGACTGAGCAAACGCTAGGTCCTCATCAGCCAGGGTATCAAACTTGTAGAATTTAGCAAAAGTGTTTGACCCCGACCAAGTCGCCGCTCGGCAAAGTTGTAAAGCCGAGACGCCTCGGGCAGCCGCCCAAGAAGAGCCCACCTTCCTAGTGGAATGGGCCTTAACCGAATTTGGTACCGGCAATCCAGCCGTAGAGTGAGCCTGCTAGATCGTATTACAGATCCAGCGAGCAATAGTCTGCTTCGAAGCAGAAGCGCCAATCTTATTGGCTGCATACAGGATAAACAGACCCTCTGTTTTCCTAATTCTAGCCGTCCTGGCTACATAAATTTTTAAGGCCCTGACTACGTCCAGGGATCTGAAATCCTCCAGGTCACTTGTAGCCACATGGAACCACAATAGGTTGATTCATATGGAACGAAGAAACCACTTTAGGCAAAAATTGCGGACGTGTCCTCAATTCAGCTCGATCCACATGAAAAATCAAGTAGGGGCTCTTGTGTGACAAAGCTGCCAATTCTGACACTCGCCTTGCTGATGCTAAGGCCAACAACATGACCACCTTCCAGGTAAGAAATTTCAACTCAACCTTGTTAAGCGGTTCAAACCAGTGTGATCTTAGGAACTGCAACACCACGTTCAGGTCCCATGGTGCCACTGGAGGCACAAAAGGGGGCTGGATGTGCAGCACTCCCTTTACAAACGTCTGGACTTCTGGAAGAGAAGCCAATTCCTTCTGAAAGAAAATCGAGAGGGCCGAAATCTGTACCTTAACAGAGCCTAATTTCAGGCCCATATCCACTCCTGTCTGTAGGAAGTGGAGAAGACGACCCAGATGAAAATCTTCCATAGGTGCATTCTTGGTCTCACACCAAGACACATACTTTCGCCAGATACGGTGATAATGTTTTATTGTCACCTCCTTCCTAGCCTTTATTAACGTAGGGATGACCTCTTCCGGAATCCCCTTTTTCGCTAGGATTCGGCGTTCAACCGCCATGCCGTCAAACATAACCGCGGTAAGTCTTGAAATACACAGGGACCCTGCTGCAACAGGTCTTCCCTCAGAGGAAGAGGCCAGGGATCTCCTGTGAGCATCTCTTGTAGATCCGAGTACCAGGCCCTTCGAGGCCAGTCTGGGACAACGAGTATCGTTCGTACTCTTCTTCGTCTTATGATCCTCAACACTTTTGTGATGAGAGGAAGAGGAGGAAACACGTAGACCGATTTGAACACCCACGGTGTTACCAGAGCGTCCACTGCTATTGCCTGAGGGTCCCGAGACCTGGTGCAGTACCTCTGAAGTTTTTTGTTGAGGCGTGACGCCATCATGTCTATTTGAGGAGTTCCCTAAAGACGTGTTACGTCTGCAAAGACTTCTTGATGAAGTCCCCACTCTCCTGGATGGAGATCGTGTCTGCTGAGGAAGTCTGCTTCCCAGTTGTCCACTCCTGGAATGAAGACAGCTGACAGAGCGCTTACATGATTTTCCGCCCAGCGAAGGATCCTTGTGGCTTCCGCCATCGCAACTTTTTGTCCCGCCTTGGCGGTTCACATGAGCCACTGCTGTGACATTGTCTGATTGAATCAGAACCGGTAGGTTTCGAAGAAAACTCTCCGCTTGTCGAAGGCCGTTGTAAATGGTCCTGAGTTCCAACACATTGATGTGTAGACAGGACTCCTGGTCTGACCAAAGACCCTGAAAATGTTTTCCCTGTGTGACCGCTCCCCATCCTCGGAGGCTCGCGTCCGTGGTAACCAGGATCCAATCCTGAATTCCGAACCTGCAACCCTCCAGGAGCTGAGCACTTTGCAACCACCACAGGAGGGACACTCTGGTCCCTGGGGACAGAGTTATTTTACGATGTAAGTGCAGATGGGACCCGGACCACTTGTCCAGAAGGTCCCATTGAAAAGTCCTTGCATGGAACCTGCCGAAGGGAATGGCCTCGTAGGCCGCCACCATTTCCCCCAGAACTCGACTGCATTGGTGAACTGACACCCTTTTCGGTTATAGCAGGTCTCTGACCATGTTCTGTATGTCTTGGGCTTTCTCTATTGGGAGGAAGACCTTAATTTGTCCCGTATCTAGTATCATACCTAGGAACGGTAGTCGAGTTGTCAGAATCAACTGTGACTTCGGTAGATTTAGAATCCAACCGTGTTGCTGGGGCACTCTCAACGAGAGCGCCACACTGTTCAGCAATTTCTCCCTTGATCTCGCTTTTATCAGGAGATCGTCCAAGTATGGGATAATTGTGACTCCATGCTTGCGCAGGACCACCATCATTTCCGCCATTATCTTGGTGAAAATCCTCGGGGCCGTGGAGAGTCCAAACGGCAAAGTCTGAACTTGGTAATGACAATCCTGTACAGCGAATCTCAGGTATTCCTGATGGGGGGCATATATGGGGACATGAAGGTACGCATCCTTTATGTCCAGAGACACCATAAACTCCCCCTCCTCCATGTTGGCTATTATCGCTCTGAGAGATTCCATTTTGAATTTGAATCTTCTTATGTACAGGTTTAGGGATTTCAGATTCAAAATAGGTCTGACCGAACCGTCCGGTTTCGGGACCACAAATAGGGTTGAATAGTAACCTCTTCCCTGCTGGTGCAGGGGAACCTTGATTATCACTTGCTGTATACACAGCGTTTGAATTGCAGCTAACACTACATCCCTTTCCGATGTGGAAGCTGGTAGGGCCGATTTGAAAAATCGGCGCGGGGGCACCTCCTCGAATTCCAATTTGTAACCCTGGGAAACTATTTCCAACACCCAGGGATTCAGGTCCGAACTGACCCAGGCCTGACTGAAAAGTCGAAGACGTGCCCCCACCGGTGCGGACTCCCTCAGGGGAGCCCCAGCGTCATGCTGTGGGTTTTGGAGCAGCCGGGGAGGACTTTGGTTCCTGGGCACCTGCCGAAGCAGGTGCTCTCTTGCCTCTGCCCTTACCTCTGGCGAGGAAAGAGGATCCCCGACCTCTTTTGGACTTGTGCGACCGAAAGGACTGCATCTGATAGGGTGTTACTTTCTTTTGCTGTTGGGGTATATAAGGTAAAAAATTTGATTTACCTGCTGTGGAAACCAGGTCCGTCAGCCCATCCCCAAACAATACATCACCCTTGTAGGGTAGTACTTCCATGTTTCTTGGAATCCGCATCACCCGTTCATTGGCGAGTCCATAAGGATCTTCTCGCTGAGACAGACATGGCATTGGCCCTAGAAGCTAGCAATCCAATGTCCCTTTGAGCATCCCTCATAAATAAGACTGCGTCTTTAATATGGGCTAGAGTTAGGAATATAGTATCCTTATCCATATTATCAAATTGATCTGTCAGCTCATCTGTCCAAGCTGCAATTGCGCTACACACCCATGCCGACGCAATTTTCGGTCTTAGCACAGCACCCGTATGAGAATAAATACACTTTAAGGTAGTTTCTTGCCTGCGATCTGCAGGGTCCTTAAGGGCTGCTGTGTCAGGAGACGGTAGCGCCACTTTCTTGGACAAGCGCGTGAGGGCTTTGTCCACAGTGGGGGGTGATTCCAAAATCTCCCTGTCCTGCTTAGGGAAAGGGTATGCCATATAAATTCTTTTGGGGATCTGCGGTCTCTTATCCGGAGTCTCCCAAGCTTTTCCAAAGAAATCATTTAATTCATGAGATGTGGGAAAGTTAATAATCTGTTTCTTTTCCTTAAATAAGATTTTACTCACCGGTAAATCTATTTCTCGTAGTCCGTAGTGGATGCTGGGACTCCGTAAGGACCATGGGGAATAGCGGGTCCGCAGGAGACTGGGCACAACTAAAGAAAGCTTTAGGACTACCTGGTGTGCACTGGCTCCTCCCACTAAGACCCTCCTCCAGACCTCAGTTAGGATACTGTGCCCGGAAGAGCTGACACAATAAGGAAGGATTTTGAATCCCGGGTAAGACTCATACCAGCCACATCAATCACACCGTATAACTCGTGATACTATACCCAGTTAACAGTATGATAACAACTGAGCCTCTCAATAGATGGCTCAACAATAACCCTTTAGTTAGGCAATAACTATATACAAGTATTGCAGACAATCCACACTTGGGATGGGCGCCCAGCATCCACTACGGACTACGAGAAATAGATTTACCGGTGAGTAAAATCTTATTTTCTCTGACGTCCTAAGTGGATGCTGGGACTCCGTAAGGACCATGGGGATTATACCAAAGCTCCCAAACGGGCGGGAGAGTGCGGATGACTCTGCAGCACCGAATGAGCAAACTCTAGGTCCTCCTCAGCCAGGGTATCAAACTTGTAGACTCTTGCAAGAGTGTTTTAACCCGACCAAGTAACAGCTCGGCAAATTTGTAAAGCCGAGACCCCTCGGGCAGCCGCCCAAGAAGAGCCCACTTTCCTCGTGGAATGGGCTTTCACAGATTTAGGGTGCGGCATTCCAGCCGCAGAATGTGCAAGTTGAATCGTGCTACAGATCCAGCGAGCAATAGTCTGCTTAGAAGCAGGAGCACCCAGCTTGTTGGGTGCACACAGGATAAATAGCGAGTCAGTTTTCCTGACTCCAGCCATCCTGGAAACATATACTTTTCAGGGCCCTGACTACGTCCAGAAAACTTGGAATCCTCCAAGTCCCAAGTAGCCGCAGGCACCACAATAGGTTGGTTCACATGAAAAACTGATACCACCTTAGGAAGGAATTGGGAACGAGTCCTCAATTCCGCCTTATCCATATAGAATACAGATAAGGGCATTTGTATGACAAAGCCGCCAATTCTGATACACGCATGGCCGACGCCACGGCCCACAGCATGACCACTTTCCACGTGAGGTATTGTAGCTCCACGGATTTAAGTGGCTCAACTCAATGCGACTTCAGGAAATCCAACACTACGTTGAGATCCCACGGTGCCACTGGAGGCACAAACGGGGGTTGACTATGCAGCACTCCCTTAACAAAAGTCTGAAACTTCAGGCAGTGAAGCCAGTTCTATTTTGGAAGAAAATCGATAGAGCCGAAATCTGGACCTTAATGGAACCCAATTTTAGGCCCATAGTCACCTCTGACTTGTAGGAAGTGCAGAAAACGACCTAGCTGAAATTCCTCTTTTGGGGCCTTACTGGCCTCACAGCACGCAACATATTTCCGCCATATGCGGTGATAATGGTTTGCGTTCACTTCTTTCCTAGCTTTAAATAGCGTAGGGATAACTTCCTCCGGAATGCCCTTTTCCTTCAGGATCCGGCGTTCAACCGCCATGCCGTCAAACGCAGCCGCGGTACGTCTTGGAACAGACAGGCCCCCTGCTGCAGCAGGTCCTGTCTGAGCGGCAGAGGCCATGGGTCCTCTGAGATCATTTCTTGGAGTTCTGGGTACCAAGCTCTTCTTGGCCACCCGGAACAATGAGTATAGTTCTTACTCCTCTCCTTCATATTATTCTCATTACCCTGGGTATGAGAGGCAGAGAAGGGAACACATACACCGACTGGTACACCCACGGTGTTACCAGAGCGTCTACAGCTATCGCCTGAGGGTCCCTTGACCTGGCGCAATATCTTTGTAGCTTTTTGTTGAGGCGGGACGCCATCCTGTCCACCTGTGGCCTTTCCCCACGGTGTACAATCATTTGGAAGACTTCTGGATGAAGTCCCCACTCTCTCGGGTGGAGGTCGTGTCTGCTGAGAAAGTTCTCAGTTGTCCACTCCGGGAATGAACACTGCTGACAGTGCTAACACATGATTTTCCGCCCATCGGAGAATCCTTGTGGCTTCTGCCATCGCCATCCTGCTTCTTGTGCCGCCCTGTCGGTTTCCATGAGCGACCGCCGTGATGTTGTCTGACTGGATCAGCACCGGCCGGTGTTGAAGCAGGGGTCTAGCCTGACTTAGGGCATTGTAAATGGCCCAAAGTTCCAGAACATTTATGTGTAGGGAAGTCTCCTGACTTTTCCATAGGCCTTGGAAGTTTCTTCCGTGTGTGACTGCCCCCCAGCCTTGAAGGCTGGCATCCGTGGTCACCAGGACCCAGTCCTGTATGCCGAATCTGCGGCCCCCTAGAAGATGTGCTGTCACCACCACAGCGACACCCTGGCCCTTGGAGACAGGGTTATCCGCCGATGCATCTGAGAATGCGACCCGGACCACTTGTCCAACAGATCCCACTGGAAGATCCTTGCATGGGACTTGGCGAATGGAAATTCTTCGTAAGAAGCTACCATCTTTCCCAAGGCTCGCGTGCATAGATGCACCGATATCTGTATTTGTATTAGGAGGTCTCCGTCTAGAGACGCCAACTCCCTGGACTTCTCCCCCGGGAGAAACCCTTTTTATCCTGTTCTGTGTCCAGAACCATACCCAGGAACAGTAGACGCGTCGTAGGAACCAGATGTGACTTTGGAATATTCAGAATCCAGCCGTGCTGTTGTAGCACTTCCCGAGATAGTGCTACTCCGACGAACAACTGCTCCCTGGACCTCGCCTTTATAAGGAGATCGTCCAAGTACGGGATAAGTACTTCGGCCCTTACCTTGGTAAATACCCTCGGTGCCGGGGACAGACCAACGGCAACGTCTGGAATTGGTAATGACAATCCTGTACCACAATTTTGAGGTACACCTGGTGACGAGGGTAAATAGGGACATGCAGGTAAGTATCCTTGATGTCCAGTGATACCCTGAAATTTTCCAGGCTTGCAATAATCGCCCTGAGTGATTCCATTTTGAACTTGAACCTTCGTATATAAGTGTTCAAGGATTTCAATTTTAGAATGGGTCTCACCGAACCATCTGGTTTCGGTACCACAACATTTTGGAATAGTAACCCCGGCCTTGTTGAAAGAGGGGTACCTTGATTTCACCCTGCTGAAAGTACAGCTTGTGAATTGCCGCCAGTACTACCTTTCTCCGAGGGCAGCAGGCAAGGCTGATGTGAGGCAACGGCGAGGGGGAGTCGTCTCGAACTCCAGCCTGTATCCCTGTGATACTACTTGCAGAACCTAGGGGATCCACCTGTGGGCAAGCCCACTGATCCCTGCAGTTCCCGAGACGCGCCCCCACCGCACCTGTCTCCACCTGTGGAGCCCAAGCGTCATGCGGTGGACTCAGAGGAAGCGAGGGAAGATATTTGATCATGGAACTGGCTGACTGGTGCAGCTTTTTCCTTCTTCCCTTGTCTCTGTGCAGAAAGGAAGCGCCTTTGACCCGTTTGCTTTTCTGAAGCCGAAAGGACTGTACCTGAAAATACGGTGCTTTCTTTAGGCTTTTGTGAGGAAACCTGAGGTAAAAATTTTTCTTCCCAGCTGTTGCTGTGGATACGAGGTCCCAGAGACCATCCCCAAACAATTCCTCACCCTTATAAGGCAGAATCTCCATGTGCCTTTTAAATGCAGCGTCACCTGTCCACTGCCGGGTTTCTACTACCCTCCTGGCAGAATGGACATTGCATTAATTCTGGATGCCAGCCGGCAAATATCCCTCTGTGCATCCTTTATATATAAGACAACGTCTTAAATATGCTCAATGTTAGCAAATATTATTATCCCTGTCTTAGCGTATTAATATTATCTGACAGGGTGTCAGACCACGCTGCAGCAGCACTATTTATGCTGAGGCAATTGCAGGTTTCAGTATATAACCTGAGTGTGTAAATACAGACCTCAGGATCGCCTCCTGCTTTTTATCAGCAGGTTCCTTCAAGGTGGCCGTATCCTAAGATGGCAGTGCCACCTTTTGACAAACGTGTGAGCGCCTTATCCACCCTAAGGGATATCTCCCAACGTGACCTATCCTCTGGCGGGAAAGGGTACGCCATCAGTAACTTTTTCTTATCGGGGGAAACCACGCTTCTTTACACACTTCATTCATTCATCTGATGGGGGAACAAAACAGTGGCTGTTTTTTCTCCCCAAAAATAAAACCCCTTTTATGTGGTACTTGGGTTTATGTCAGAAAATGCGTAACACATTTTTCATTGCCGAGATCATGTAACGGATGTTCCTAGTGGATTGTGTATATGTCTCAACCTCGTCGACACTGGAGTCAGACTCCGTGTCGACATCTGTGTCTGCCATCTGAGGTAACGGGCGTTGTTTTGAGCCCCTGATGGCCTTTGAGACGCCTGGGCAGACGCGGGCTGAGAAGCCGGCTGTCCCACAGCTGTTACGTCATCCAGCCTTTTATGTAAGGAGTTGACACTGTCGGTTAATACCTTCCACCTATCCATCCACTCTGGTGTCGGCCCCACAGGGGGCGACATCCCATTTATCGGCCTCTGCTCCGCCTCCACGTAACCTTCCTCATCCAACATGTCGACACAGCCGTACCGACACACCGCACACACACAGGGAATGCTCTGACTGAGGACAGGACCCCACAAAGACCTTTGGGGAGACCGAGAGAGAGTATGCAAGCACACACCAGAGCGCTATATAATGCAGGGATTAACACTATAACTGAGTGATTTTTCCCCTAATAGCTGCTTGTATACATATATTGCGCCTAAATTTAGGGCCCCCCCTCTCTTTTTAACCCTTTGAGCCTGAAAACTACAGGGGAGAGCCTGGGGAGCTGTCTTCCAGCTGCACTGTGAAGAGAAAATGGCGCCAGTGTGCTGAGGGAGAAGCCCCGCCCCCTTTTCGGCTGACTTTCTCCCGCTTTTTCTGTGATACTGGCAGGGGTAATTTTACATCTATATAGCCTCTGGGACTATATATGATGTATATTTTGCCAGCCAAGGTGTTATTTATTGCCCTCAGGGCGCCCATCCCCAGCGCCCTGCACCCATCAGTGACCGAAGTGTGAGGTGTACATGAGGAGCAATGGCGCACAGCTGCAGTGCTGTGCGCTACCTTGGTGAAGACCGAAGTCTTCTGCCGCCGATTTTCCGGACCTTCTTCGTGCTTCTGGCTCTGTAAGGGGGACGGCGGCGCGGCTCCGGGAACAAACACCAAGGTCGGGTCCTGCGGTCGATCCCTCTGGAGCTAATGGTGTCCAGTAGCCTAAGAAGCCCAAACTACCACCTGTTAGGTAGGTTCGCTTCTTCTCCCCTTAGTCCCTCGCTGCAGTGAGTCTGTTGCCAGCAGATCTCACTGAAAATAAAAAACCTAAATATACTTTCTTTCTAGGTGCTCAGGAGAGCCCCTAGTGTGCATTCAGCTCAGCCGGGCACAGAAATCTAACTGAGGTCTGGAGGAGGGTCTTAGTGGGAGGAGCCAGTGCACACCAGGTAGTCCTAAAGCTTTCTTTAGTTGTGCCCAGTTTCCTGCGGAGCCGCTAATCCCCATGGTCCTTACGGAGTCCCAGCATCCACTTAGGACGTCAGAGAAAACAAGTGTACCCTTGTGTCGGAGACCGAGGGTTCATCCACAATATGCAACACATCCCTTATTGCCACAATCATACACTGAATGGTTTTAGTCACCCTAGGGTGCAATTTTACTTCGTCACAGTCGACACTGGAATCAGAATCCGTGTCGGTAGTAGTGTCTTGTGTTAAGGGACGCTTTTGAGACCCCGACGGGCCCTGTGAGTCGGTCCAATCTGAGGATTGACCCCCTGATGTCCCCCCTAAATCAGCCTTATCAAGCTTTTTATGTAAAGATGCCACACTTGCATTCAACATATGCCACATGTCCATCCAATCTGGAGTCGGCACAACCGACGGGGACACACCACTCATTTGCTCCACCTCCTCCTTGGAGAAGCCTTCTGTTTCAGACATGTCGACACCACGTACCGACACCCCACACACACAGGGATTAATCTATAAGGGGACAAAACCCCAACCAGGCCCTTAGGAGAGACAGAGAGAGTATGCAAGCACACACCCAGCGCTTAATAACACTGGAAAAATATGACCAAATAGCGCTTTTATATATATATATATATATATATATATATATATATATATATATATATATAAATAAAATGACCAGATTCCCACTCACTGCGCTCAAAATGCCCCCCTCCTCTTTTTTCCAGCCTGAATGTTCAGCAGGGGAGAGACCAGGGAGCCAGCGTTTTCCTCATGCAGCTTCTGTGGAGAAAATGGCGCTGGTTAGTGCTGGGGATCAAGCTCCGCCCACCCGACGGCGGGCTTCGGTCCCGGTGATTTTTTTTTTTTATAGAAAATGGCGGGGGATCGTAGAAGTACTGCCCACAGCCTAATCTACCTGGTCAGTGCCCAAATGTGAGGTTTATTGCTGTGCTGCCCAGGGCGCGCACCCCCCCCCCCCTGCACCCTTCAGTGCTGTTCTGTGTGTGTGAATGGGAGCTATGGCGCGCAGCTTACCGCCGCACGCCTTACCTCATGAAGATCTGATGTCTTCTGCCTTCTCATACTCACCCGGCTTCTATCTTCGGCATCTGTGAGGAGGACGGCGGCGCGGCTCCGGGACGAACCCCAGGTGAGACCTGTGTTCAGACTCCCTCTGGAGCTAATGGTGTCCAGTAGCCTTAGAAACAGAGCCCAACTTGACAAGCCAGCTCTGCTTCTCTCTCCTCGGTCCCACGATGCAGGGAGCCTGTTGCCAACAGGACTCCCTGAAAATAAAAAACCTAACAAAATTCTTTTTCCACAGAAAACTCTGGAGAGCTCTCTGCAGTGCACCTATTCTCCTCTGGGCACAAGATCTAACTGAGGTCTGGAGGAGGGGCATAGAGGGAGGAGCCAGTGCACACCCATAGTCAAAGTTCTTTTTAGGTGCCTATCTCCTGCGGAGCCCGTCTATACCCCATGGTCCTTACGGAGTCCCCAGCATCCTCTAGGACGTAAGAGAAATAACTATTAAGACTTGCTGGCCTGCAAGACGACAATTGAATCGTTGCATCCGTGGTGGCCAAGACATTGATTATTACAGAAGTCTGAAACTCCCCATCAACAGGCCAACATTACCATTTCACTCAGGGGGTAATTCAAACTACATTGCTGCAGCAGCGATCGCAGTCTAAATTACTTTGTGGAGTGCGCACACGCAGCGGTTGCACTGGAGCCCAGTGAAATGCTATCAGCATCTCAAGGCTGCGATTGCCTCTGAGTGATTGACAGGCAGAGGTGGTCGCCGGGCGGGATGGGTGCGTGCCAATGGCGTTAGAGCGCAGTTGGCGAGGCACGGTCTGTACAACGTAGAAGTGTCCGGACCGTTGGGGAGGCGGCGGCAGCTGCATGACGAATACGCAGCCGCTGCAACCCTAACGCGGCGAGTAGCGGCCTGCCAGTGGTATATTACTAAATTGAAATTACAGGGAAATCCCGACAAATGCAGCGGTGTCTGGGGGATCCCTGTAAAATCTAAGGATCCCCAGTAGTTAAAATGAAGGAACAGCACCAGATATCTCTGCCGCGATCATCTCCATTTATGACCAAAAAGCTTCTATGGAGGCTACTATGCCTTTGGTATTTACCTTGCTCCAGATTGCGAAGATGGTGTTTGCCTACAGGAGGCTATTGCCCACCCTAGCGCCCAGTGTCGGACTGGGGCATGCAGGGCCCACCGGGGAAATGCAATGGTAGGGGCCCGTGTTTAGGGGTCTGGCCAGGGGGGGGTGTGGTCTGCCACCTCATTGGTTTGACTAACCATTAGAGCGTGCAACGTCTGGGCTCCTTCATAAATATATACAGTAAATTCAGCTGCTGCATGCATGATAATGTACCAGATTAATAACAGCAAAGCACTATAGAAAATACACCATAGTCCAGTATAAGGTAACATACAGTATGTATAATGTATAATTCAAGTGCACAGTCTAGAAACTGATCCTTAGAGCAGGAAGTGGGGCCTACCGGTGGTTTCCCCTGTACCCATGTGGGCCAGTCCAAGCCTGCTAGCGCCTATTTTACTAGGTTCCCTCAATCACTAATGCACCTGCCAATAGTCCCGCATGAATATTAGTTGCGGTGAACTGAAACCACGAAGCTGACGGATGGTAAGCCTTCACTCTGCTGACAGCTCTTAGCTGGCATGGACTCAGAGGCTGTGTCCTGGCAAGAGTACAAAGTTAAATTCCAGCAGATTATTAATTTTCACGTATTAAGAGAAAATCATTCATCACATCCATATTAAAAAAATGGATTGTGATAAAAAGGGCTTTAAGGGCAATATTCAATTGTGGCGTGCGCCAGTAGCCACTACATGGCGCCCAACAGAGCAATTCAACTGTTGCTCTGTCCGGGAGCAATGGGTGCCGGGCGCCTGCATGTCAGCTCGCAGCCCCCGGAGGTGGCAAGCGAAAATGCGGGAAAAGTGACCTGTTTGGGTGCACAAAATTTACTTTTCGAGATCGCACCCAGCACTTTGGTTGGGTTTAGCTGCTTTAAGCAGCTAAACCGGACATTTATGGGCATGATCAGCGCAAAAGAAAACCCTATTTGAATTGTGCCCCGCAATCTCCAGTCACTTTACACAGGAGATTGGGGGTGCAAAACAACTGAATATCGCCCTAAGTGGCATATTTACTATATGGAACCACTTGTTAAACACAACACATGAACAAGCCCTGAAAAGTAGCATGGTCTTTTCATCAACAATCAGATCTTACTAACTGCTTTGGAGCTCATTTATATTTGGATGTAAGTAATTTGTATGACACGCTTTCACAATCACCCTGGAATGTTTTCTCAAAAGTAGGCAAATATGTATGAGAAAATAAGAGTTTACTTACCGATAATTCTATTTCTCATAGTCCGTAGTGGATGCTGGGAACTCCGTAAGGACCATGGGGATTAGCGGCTCCGCAGGAGACTGGGCACAAAAGTAAAAGCTTTAGGACTACCTGGTGTGCACTGGCTCCTCCCCCTATGACCCTCCTCCAAGCCTCAGTTAGGATACTGTGCCCGGACGAGCGTACACAATAAGGAAGGATTTTGAATCCCGGGTAAGACTCATACCAGCCACACCAATCACACCGTACAACCTGTGATCTGAACCCAGTTAACAGCATGATAACAGAGGAGCCTCTGAAAAGATGGCTCACAACAATAATAACCCGATTTTTGTAACAATAACTATGTACAAGTATTGCAGACAATCCGCACTTGGGATGGGCGCCCAGCATCCACTACGGACTACGAGAAATAGAATTATCGGTAAGTAAATTCTTATTTTCTCTGACGTCCTAGTGGATGCTGGGAACTCCGTAAGGACCATGGGGATTATACCAAAGCTCCCAAACGGGCGGGAGAGTGCGGATGACTCTGCAGCACCGAATGAGAGAACTCCAGGTCCTCCTCAGCCAGGGTATCAAATTTGTAGAATTTAGCAAACGTGTTTGCCCCTGACCAAGTAGCTGCTCGGCAATGTTGTAACGCCGAGACCCCTCGGGCAGCCGCCCAAGATGAGCCCACCTTCCTTGTGGAATGGGCTTTAACAGATTTAGGCTGTGGCAGGCCTGCCACAGAATGTGCAAGCTGAATTGTACTACAAATCCAACGAGCAATAGTCTGCTTATAAGCAGGAGCACCCAGCTTATTGGGTGCATACAGGATAAACAGCGAGTCAGATTTCCTGACTCCAGCCGTCCTGGAAACATATATTTTCAGGGCCCTGACTACGTCCAGCAACTTGGAGTCCTCCAAGTCCCTAGTAGCCGCAGGCACCACAATAGGCTGGTTCAAGTGAAATGCTGACACCACCTTAGGGAGAACTTGAGGACGAGTCCTCAATTCTGCCCTGTCCGTATGAAAAATTAGGTAAGGGCTTTTATAGGATAAAGCCGCCAATTCTGAGACACGCCTGGCTGATGCCAGGGCTAACAACATTACCACTTTCCAAGTGAGATATTTTAAGTCCACAGTGGAGAGTGGTTCAAACCAATGTGATTTTAGGAAACCCAAAACTACATTGAGATCCCAAGGTGCCACTGGAGGCACAAAAGGAGGCTGTATATGCAGTACCCCCTTGACAAACGTCTGAACTTCAGGAACTGAAGCCAGTTCTTTCTGGAAGAAAATCGACAGGACCGAAATTTGAACCTTAATGGACCCTAATTTTAGGCCCATAGACAGTCCTGTTTGCAGGAAATGTAGGAAACGACCCAGTTGAAATTCCTCTGTAGGGGCCTTCCTGGCCTCGCACCACGCAACATATTTACGCCAAATCCGGTGATAATGTTGCACGGTTACATCCTTCCTGGCTTTGATCAGGGTAGGGATGACTTCATCCGGAATGCCTTTTTCCTTCAGGATCCGGCGTTCAACCGTCATGCCGTCAAACGCAGCCGCGGTAAGTCTTGGAACAGACAGGGTCCCTGCTGAAGCAGGTCCTTTCTTAGAGGTAGATGCCACTTCTCTGTGAGCATCTCTTGAAGTTCCGGGTACCAAGTCCTTCTTGGCCAATCCGGAGCCACGAGTATAGTCCTTACTCCTCTCCTTCTTATGATCCTCAGTACCTTGGGTATGAGAGGCAGAGGAGGGAACACATACACTGACTGGTACACCCACGGTGTTACCAGAGCGTCCACAGCTATTGCCTGAGGGTCCCTTGACCTGGCGCAATACCTGTCTAGTTTTTTGTTGAGGCGGGACGCCATCATGTCCACCTTTGGTTTTTCCCAACGGTTCACAATCATGTGGAAGACTTCTGGGTGAAGTCCCCACTCCCCCGGATGGAGGTCGTGTCTGCTGAGGAAGTCTGCTTCCCAGTTGTCCACTCCCGGAATGAACACTGCTGACAGTGCTATCACATGATTTTCCGCCCAGCGAAGAATCCTTGCAACTTCTGTCATTGCCCTCCTGCTTCTTGTGCCGCCCTGTCTGTTTACGTGGGCGACTGCCGTGATGTTGTCTGACTGGATCAGCACCGGCTGACCTTGAAGCAGAGGTCTTGCTAGGCTTAGAGCATTGTAGATGGCCCTTAGCTCCAGGATATTTATGTGGAGTGATGTCTCCAGGCTTGACCACAAGCCCTGGAAATTTCGTCCATGTGTGACTGCTCCCCAGCCTCTCAGGCTGGCATCCGTGGTCACCAGGACCAAGTCCTGAATGCCGAATCTGCGGCCCTCTAGAAGATGAGCACTCTGCAACCACCACAGGAGAGACACCCTTGTCCTTGGTGACAAGATTATCCGCTGATGCATCTGAAGATGCGACCCGGACCATTTGTCTAGCAGATCCCACTGGAAGGTTCTTGCGTGGAATCTGCCGAATGGGATTGCTTCGTAAGAAGCCACCATCTTTCCCAGGACCCTTGTGCATTGATGCACTGAGACTTGGCCTGGTTTTAGGAGATTTCTGACTAGATCGGATAACTCCCTGGCTTTCTCCTCCGGGAGAAACACCTTTTTCTGGACTGTGTCCAGGATCATCCCTAGGAATAGGAGTCGGGTAGTCGGGAGCAGCTGAGATTTTGGAATATTGAGAATCCAACCGTGCTGGCGCAGCACTATCTGAGATAGTGCTACCCCGACTTCCAACTTTTCCCTGGATCTTGCCCTTATCAGGAGATCGTCCAAGTAAGGGATAACTAAAACTCCCTTCCTTCGAAGGAGTATCATCATTTCGGCCATTACCTTGGTAAAGACCCGGGGTGCCGTGGACAATCCAAACGGCAGCGTCTGAAACTGATAGTGACAGTTCTGTACCACAAACCTGAGGTACCCTTGGTGAGAAGGGCAAATTGGGACATGTAGGTAAGCATCTTTGATGTCCAGAGACACCATATAGTCCCTCTCTTCCAGGTTTGCAATCACTGCTCTGAGTGACTCCATCTTGAATTTGAACCTTTGTATGTAAGTGTTCAAGGATTTCAGGTTTAAAATTGGTCTCACCGAGCCGTCCGGCTTCGGTACCACAAATAGTGTGGAATAGTACCCCTTTCCCTGTTGTAGGAGGGGTACCTTGATTATCACCTGCTGGGAATACAGCTTGTGAATGGCATCCAATACTGCCTCCCTGTCTGAGGGAGACGTCGGTAAAGCAGACTTTAGAAAACGGCGAGGGGGAGACGTCTCGAATTCCAATTTGTACCCCTGAGATACCGCTTGAAGGATCCAGGGGTCCACTTGCGAGTGGGCCCACTGCGCACTGAACTTCTTGAGACGGGCCCCCACCGTGTCTGCTTGTAAAGCCCCAGCGTCATGCTGAGGACTTTGCGGAGGCGGGAGAGGGCTTTTGTTCCTGGGAACTGGCTGTTTGTTGCAGCCTTTTTCCTCTCCCTCTGCCACGGGGTATAAATGAGGCGCCTTTTGCCCGCTTGCCCTTATGGGGCCGAAAGGACTGCGCCTGATAATACGGCGTCTTCTTAGGTTGAGAAGCTACCTGGGGTAAAAATGTGGATTTTCCAGCAGTTGCCGTGGCTACCAGGTCTGATAGACCTACCCCAAATAACTCCTCCCCCTTATAAGGCAATACTTCCATGTGCCTTTTAGAATCCGCATCACCTGACCACTGCCGCGTCCATAAACCTCTTCTAGCAGAAATGGACAGCGCGCTAACTCTTGATGCCAGTCGGCAAATATCCCTCTGTGCATCACGCATATATAGAAATGCATCCTTCAAATGCTCTATAGTCAGTAATATACTGTCCCTATCTAGGGTATCAATATTTTCTGTCAGGGAATCCGACCACGCGAGGCCCGCACTGCACATCCAGGCTGAGGCGATTGCTGGTCGCAGTATAACACCCGTGTGAGAGTATATACATTTTAGGATATTTTCCAGCTTTCTATCGGCAGGTTCCTTTAGGGCGGCCGTATCAGGAGAGGGTAGTGCTACCTGTTTTGACAAACGTGTGAGCGCTTTATCCACCCTAGGGGGTGTTTCCCAACGTGCCCTATCCTCTGGCGGGAAAGGGTACGATGCCAATAACCTTTTAGGAATTATCAGTTTTTTATCGGGAGAAACCCACGCCTCATCACACACTTCATTTAATTCCTCGGATACAGGAAAAACTACAGGCAGTTTTTTCTCACCAAACATAATACCCTTTTTAGTGGTACTTGTATTATCAGAGATATGCAATACAGTTTTCATTGCTTCAATCATGTAACGTGTGGCCCTAGTGGAAGTCACGTTTGTCTCATCATCGTCGACACTGGAGTCAGTATCCGTGTCTGTGTCTGCCATTTGAGGTAACGGGCGTTTTAAAGCCCCTGATGGCGTTTGAGACCCTTGGACAGGCACAAGCTGAGTAGCCGGCTGTCTCATGTCGTCAACTGTCTGTCGTAAGGAGCTGACACTGTCACGCAATTCCTTCCATAAGCTCATCCACTCAGGTGTCGACTCCCCAGGGGGTGACAACTGTATAATAGGCAATTGCTCCGCCTCCATCTCATTTTCCTCCTCAAACATGTCGACACAATCGTACCGACACACCGCACACACACAGGGAATGCTCTGATAGAGGACAGGACCCCACTAGCCCTTTGGGGAGACAGAGGGAGAGTATGCCAGCACACACCAGAGCGCTATATATAAACAGGAATACCACTATAAAATGTGCTTTTCCTTTATAGCTGCTGTTATTATCAAAACTGCGCCAAAATAGTGCCCCCCCTCTCTTTTTTACCCTGTTTCTGTAGTGCAGGACTGCAGGGGAGAGTCAGGGAGACGTCCTTCCAGCGGAGCTGTGATGGAAAATGGCGCCTGTGTGCTGAGGAGATAGGCTCCGCCCCCTTCTCGGCGGCCTTTTCTCCCGCTTTTTTGTAAGTTCTGGCAGGGGTTAAAATACATCCATATAGCCCTGGGGGTTATATGTGGTGTATTTATGCCAGCCAAGGTGTTTTACATTGCTGCTCAGGGCGCCCCCCCCTAGCGCCCTGCACCCTCAGTGACCGGAGTGTGAAGTGTGCCTGAGTAACAATGGCGCACAGCTGCAGTGCTGTGCGCTACCTTGTTGAAGACCGAAGTCTTCTGCCGCCGATTTTTCCGGACCTCTTCTTGCTTCTGGCTCTGTAAGGGGGCCGGCGGCGCGGCTCTGGGACCGAGCTTCGAGGCTGGGCCTGTGTTCGGTCCCTCTGGAGCTAATGGTGTCCAGTAGCCTAAGAAGCCCAATCCACTCTGCACTTCAGGTGAGTTCGCTTCTTCTCCCCTTAGTCCCTCGAGGCAGTGAGCCTGTTGCCAGCAGGTCTCACTGAAAATAAAAACCTAAAACTAAAACTTTCACTAAGAAGCTCAGGAGAGCCCCTAGTGTGCACCCTTCTCGGCCGGGCACAAAAATCTAACTGAGGCTTGGAAGAGGGTCATAGGGGGAGGAGCCAGTGCACACCAGGTAGTCCTAAAGCTTTTACTTTTGTGCCCAGTCTCCTGCGGAGCCGCTAATCCCCATGGTCCTTACGGAGTTCCCAGCATCCACTAGGACGTCAGAGAAAATAGGATTTTAAATACCTACCAGTAAATCCTTTTCTCGTAGTCCATAAGGGATATTGGGGACACATTAGTACAATGGGTATAGATGTGATCCAAAGGAGCCAGTGCACTTTAAATTTCTTCCACTTGGTGTGCTGGCTCCTCCCCTCTATGCCCCCTCCCACAGGCAGTTATAGGTAAACAGTGCTCGAAGGAGAAATTTAATTTAGAGTGTTTGACCACTCCAACTCCTGGCGCAAATATTGTATTAAGTTAAATTAATTAATTACACATCAGCTGCAAATACTGAGGGATCGCTAACTCCCCCAAACAACTAGACACAAAATATAGACAAAATGTGTATTTGCGCTTGGTGTATAATTAGTAATAAAAATGTCAAAAGATAAATACACAGGTGTCTGCTTGAATCAAAATCAACACACGTGGAACTTGCTGATATAATTAAAAATAAACAAATTTATTAACATACACAATTAAAACTCATCTATAGAGGGAAGCTCAGACACATTCATATGTATTCAGATTACTTTGCCACTTTGTAAAAGAACTTGAAACACTGTAGCTTGTGAATTGCCACAGAGACCTGTATGGTCTAATTGAATCAATTGAACGGATTGCAATAGTTACTTCAGCCTTTAGAAATTGGTTAATGCTCCCGTCCTCTATGCTACTGGCGTCCCAGTGCAGAGGTAATGCTGCTGGTAATAATTACCCGACCTGCGGGAAGGTTCAGTCTCGCAGCACAGGAGAAACCGGGGAATCTTCTCAGCGTCCGCCGCCGGCACTATCACGGTGCAGGTGTCACTGTCCTGGCGGGCGAGTGCGGATGCTGCAGGGGTATGCTGACCTGGCGTCCCGGTAGAAGAGATCCAAGGCTGAATTCAAATCAACCGCTGCATGCGGAAACGGCAAATAGCAATCAGTGTATGTGCAGACTGAGCAGGGAAGATGACGTCAACGCGTTTCGTCCCGTCACACTCGGGACTTCCTCTTGAGCCTCTTATTACCAGCAGCATTACCTCTGCACTGGGACGCCAGTAGCATAGAGGACGGGAGCATTAACCAATTTCTAAAGGCTGAAGTAACTATTGCAATCCGTTCAATTGATTCAATTAGACCATACAGGTCTCTGTGGCAATTCACAAGCTACAGTGTTTCAAGTTCTTTTACAAAGTGGCAAAGTAATCTGAATACATATGAATGTGTCTGAGCTTCCCTCTATAGATGGGTTTTAATTGTGTATGTTAATAAATTTGTTTATTTTTAATTATATCAGCAAGTTCCACGTGTGTTGATTTTGATTCAAGCAGACACCTGTGTATTTATCTTTTGACATTTTTATTACTAATTATACACCAAGCGCAAATACACATTTTGTCTCGAAGGAGAAATGACATACTTGAGAGAAGGAAGATAACAAAGAGAAGTGTGGTGAGATTTATGCACCAGCACACCATAATATAACAGGGTCAGCAACATCTGGCAACATAAACGGCTGAACAGGTAACACCTAACAGAGAACCTGCAGAAAGTCACCGCACAGAGGCGGGCGCCTAGTATCCCTTATGGACTACGAGAAAAGGATTTAGTGGTAGGTACTTAAAATCCTATTTTCTCTAGCATCCATAAGGGATATTGGGGACACATGGGGATGTTCCAAAGCTTCCAGAATGGGCGGGAACGTGCAGAGACATCTGCAGCACCGCCTGCCCAAACTGGGTATCATCTTTGGCCAAGGCATCAAACTTGTAGAACATCACAAAGTTGTTCTTCCCCGACCAGGTAACGGTTCAGCATAGTTGCAAGGCCGAGACTCCACGGGCAGCCTCCCAGGAAGAGCCCACCGATCTAGTAGAGTGGGCCTTTAGAGACTTAGGAACAGGTAAGGCTGCTGACACATAGGCCTGTTGGATAGTAAGTCGAATCCAACGAGCAATGGACTGCTTTGAAGCAGGGCAACCCTTCTTCTGCGCATCATAGAGCACGATCAAGGAATCAGTCTTTCTGATCCGAGCTGTACGCTTGACATAGATCTTCAAGGCACGCACAGCATCCAATGCCTCCGGAGGAGCAGAAGCATCAGAAAAGGACGGAACCACAATAGGTTAATTCAGATGAAATTATGAAACAACCTTCGTCAGGAACTGCTGTCTAGTCCGGAGCTCCACTCGGTCTTCGTAAAAGACCAAATACGGACTTTTATACGATAAGGCCCCCAATTCTGAGACATGTCTAGCAGAAGCTGAGGCCAGTAACATCACAGTCTTCCACGTGAGGTACTTGTGTTCTACGGTCATCAGATGTTCAAACCAGGAGGACTGTAGAAATCGTAATACCACATCCGAATCCCAAGGAGCCGTAGGCGGCAAATGGAGGTTGGATGTGAAGTACCCCTTGCAAGAAGGTCTGAACTCCAGGCAGTATAGCTTACTTCTTTTGGAAGAAGATTGAAAGAGACGAAATTTGAACCTTAATGGATCCCAGACGTAAGCCTTGATCCACTCCAACCTGCGGGAAACGAAGAGCTCTTCCCAAGTGAAAATCAGCAAATGGATATGTGCATTCCTCGCACCAGGTGACGTATCTCCGCCAGATTTTATGATAGTGTTTTGACGTTACAGGTTTTCTGGCTTGCACCATAGTGGCAATGTCCTTTTTGGAAAGTCCCTTGTGAGCTAGGATGTTCCGCACAACTTCCATGCCGTCAAACGAAGCCGCCGTAAGTCCGGGTAGACGAACGGTCCTTGTTGAAGAAGATCTCTACTGAGCGGTAGAGGCCAAGGGTCTTCGACGGACATGTCCAGAAAATTTGCGTACCACGCTCTCCAGGGCAAGCAGAATTGCTTGTACTCTTTGATGCCGGATCCTCTTGAGCACCTTTGGGACGGAATCGGAGGAAATATGTAGACTAGCTGGTAAGGCAAAGGCGACGTCAGTGCATCCACTGCGCACGCCTGAGGGTCTCTGGTTCACGAGCAATAGGAGCAAAGTTTCTTGTTGAGGCAAGATGTCATCATGTCGATCTGGTGGCAACCGCAGCAGTCGATGATCTGTTGAAACACTTGAGGATGTAGGCCCCACTCCCCTGGGTGGAGATCGTGGCGACTCAGGAAGTCCGCTTCCCAATTGTCCTCTCCTGGAATGAAGATTGCGGACAGTGCTAGTGCATTTCTTTCCGACCAGAGGTGTATTCTTGATACTTCTCGCATGCAGGCCCTGCTTTTTGTCCCTCCTTGTCGATTGATGTACACCACAGCCGTGGCGTTGTCAGACTGTACCTGGGTTGCTTGATCCCGGAGCAGAAGGGAGGCCTGAATCAGGGCATTGTAGATCACCCGAAGTTCCAGGATGTTGATCGGAAGTAGGGCCTTTTGGGCAGACCACCTGCCCTGGAACTGCCGCTGAGATGTCTCCATGTGGGACTTCTGTAAATTGAGGATCCACACGTGGTGTGACAGAATGTGTATAGTGCGATCTATATGGAGCAGTAGAAGATCCCTGGAACTCGCTTTTATCAGGAGATCATCCAGGTACAGGACCACGTTGTCCCCCTGGACCCTGAGCTGGAACATCATTTCCGCCATCACCTTCGTGAACACCCTCGGAGCTGTAGATAGGCAAAAGGGTAAACGCCTGGAACTGGTAGTGATCGTTCAGCAGGGCGAACCTCAGATAGGACTGATGAGGAGGCCAAATTGGAATATGTAGGTAAGCGTACTTGATACCCAGGGACACTAGGAATTCCTGACGTTCCAGGCCTGCGATCACTGCTCTCAAAGATTCCATCTTGAATTTGAAAACCTTTAGGTAAGGATTCAAGAACTTCATATTCAAAATTGGCCTCACAGACCAGTCTGGTTTTGGCACAACGAACAGTCTGGAGTAGTAACCTTGTCCTTGCTGTTGCAGGGGTACTAGAACAATGACTTGGGACTGGACCAACTTGGTGATGGCTTGTAGTAGTGTAACACGCATATTTTCCAAAGTTGGTAAGCTTGATTTGAAAAATCGTTGGGGAGGAGCACTGTTGAACTCCAGCTTGTAACCTTGAGAAATAAGGTCCCTTACCCAGGCGTCCTGGCAGGAACTTTCGCAGATGTGGCTGAAGTGACGGAACCAGGCTCCCACCTCGAGATCCTCCCGGGGTGGGTGGCCACCGTCATGCTGAATTCTTTGCGGAAGCTGAACTGGTGCTCGCTCTGTTCTTGAGAGCCGGCAATGGCTGGTTTCTTAGGTTTACCCCTGGTGCCTCTAGCTGCATTTGATGCACCTCTGGCCCTAGATCGAAATCTGGTGGACCGAAAGGACTGAGTAGACGGTCCCGGGTAGGTATGTCTAGCAGGCGGAGCCCCCGAGGGAAGAAACACGGATTTCCCAGCAGTAGCTTTGGAGATCCATGCAAGAGTTGGATATCTGCACACTCAATGTATGTAATATTCTAATACTGCAAGTGTAGGGGAATCATCACCCTACAACCCCATACACAGTCCCCTTTCTTCTATCTCAGACAATGCTGATTATGTTCAGGGGGTGCTGTCAATTACAGTAAATGCACATCGAAATTGGGAGGAGAAGAGAGAAAGAAACTGTATAGTTGACGCACTAAAGAAAAATTAGTTATTCATAAAATTTAACCTTTATTAAGTATACATTAAAATATATTTAATCGACCCAGACTACAGTGAAACATAAGAGTTAAAATCAGACAGACTAACATGTATGTGAATTCTAATAGATTGAAAATGTGAATAAAGAATTTAAAAAGCGTATCCGCGTGTGTTTCTTATGTTTAGCACTTATAGGGTTACTATATCTATCCCAGTGCTATCAAAGAGCGATCACTTCTAATATTCACAATTGGTTATATATCAGCTATCACAGTTGGTACAATAATTCACTATTATCACTGTAATTCCCTAAAATGTATAATCCTAAATAGGATCACCTGGGAAATAAACTTCTGTATGGCACAAATATCTTGCACCCACTATCCACATTGATGCACACTTCACAGTGGAAAATTTAATCATGTATGTGGGGAATTTTTTTTTATCCAGGGAGCATGTACAATCCAGTACTAGTGTGGGACTTTAAAGGATATGGCAATCCTAGTTTTATTATCTATCAGCCCACATATATCGGACCTTTTCTTGGTCCTATTTTAACAGACTGAAAGTATAGAGAATATAATTTCCCTTAGGGGTGTAGCAGCCCCACTTATAGTATAGTATTCGTCTGTATGAATCAAACTCACATTCTGATAGAATGTACACCTCACTATATCAGAATACATTGGTCTTACTGTCTGATCCATGCATCCAATTCGCCTCTGAAGAGCCATTCACCTGTAAAGGGAAGAGATTCCACAATACACTGACGCAACCAAATGGCTCTGCGTGCTGACTCAGCCATAGCAGTGGTTCTAGCATTAATATTGCCAATCTCTTTTAGGGAGTCACAGAAGACTCTTGCCGTGTCCTGAATGTGCTTTAGGAAAGTCACCGTAGTAACTAGGATCATATCACCCGAGAGACCCTCCTGAAATTGAGTAGCCCAGGAGTGAATTGCATGTGTTATCCAGCAACCTGCAATGACCGATCTTTGAGAAACACCTGCAGCAGTGTAGATAGATTTCAGTGTGGCCTCAATTTTCCTATCCCCCAGGTCCTTTACCGTAAAGGAGCCCAGAGCCGGGAGTACCGCCTTCTTAGAGAGGCGAGAGACAGACGTTTACAGCCGGAGATTCTTCCCAGAACTTCTACCCTCAGGGGCAAAGGGGAATGTATGCAAAAAACGTTTTGACACCTGATATTTCTTATCTGGATTCTTCCAGGCTAGCTTAAATAAATCATCTAATTCTTTAGAAACAGGAGATGTGACAGTTTGTCTTGACGGAGGAAAAACGACTGCCGATTTGCAGCGTCCTCTAGAGGGAGCTTTAGCACATCCTTTATAGCTAAAATGAGGGGTTCAATATCCTGTGTAGGAGTGGAATCCCCACCTAAGGGATCCACACCGTCCCCTTCATCCTGTATATCATCATCAGAATCTGAAAGAAGTGCAGGTAAAGCACATTTTAGGTGCACCTGTATTAGAAAGGAGGGGATGGGGAACATCAGCCCTGGCAGCTAGATCTGCTACTGCTTTTTGCAGTTCGTGTGTTTTGTTGGCATTTGGAGTGAGCTGAGATGGCATATCAGACACCATAGTTTTGATAGCCCCCAGCCAGGTGTGCTTGTGACTCTCCCCCACATTGTTATCAGCATTTTGTGAGGACTGACTACACTGCTCACATGATATGGAGCCAGATGAAAGAGGGGAGAATCTGGCATTACATATACTGCATAACTTTTGTTTTACCATAATGAAAACAATACACATACAACATAGACTGATTACAATGCAAGCCTGCCCTATTGCATGTGAGAGGACACGCAGAGGAAGAGAGGACACCAGCGCACCCAACGCTGCACAGCCCCAGTGAGGCGGTCAGCGTTTTTACATAACAGTGAAAATTGCTTATACAATGTAATTCCCTCAGAGGAATAATATCTGTGCACAATGTGCGGCTCTTCCCCTAATCAACACCCTGTACCAGTGATCCAATGTGTGACAGTCTGGAGAAGCTGTGTGAGGCTGCTGCAGCTTATGCAGAGGAAGGCGCCAAAATGCCACTGAGCCCGCTCTGATGTAGCTCCGCCCCCCATAATGGCGCCGGAGCTACCTATATATATTTATACTGGCCCTGTCTCATAACCATGCTGTAGCCTAACATGAATGTTTAGTACAGCCATCGCTAGCCAGTCTCACGCAGGGGCTATAGCGGGTCCCCCCCCCAGGGGGAACCCGTATGCCTCATCCACGCTTCTGCCGCACCAAGAACCGGGGGACCCCTAGCGGGGCCCCCGGTGTGTACCCAACACTGACGATAACCTTCAGGCAGTGTTAGGGGTGTGCGGCGTGCTGCGGTTGCGACAGTCAAGGCGCAGTGCCCCACTGAACAAACAACCGCTCAGGACGGTGGTCCTGCAGCGGGGAAGCAGCTCTGCACCTCACGAGGCCGGTGACCGTCCCCTCCCCTAACTCCCATGGCGCAGGTATGCTGTTGCCCAAACAGCCTACAGAAATAAACAAAAGTTTTAAATAAAATTAAGAAAAAACTCTGGAGCTTGCAGAGTGCGCATCCTCTCCTGAGGGCACTTTTTTCTAAACTGCCTGTGGGAGGGGGCATAGAGGGGAGGAGCCAGCACACCCAGTGGAAGAAATTTAAAGTGCACTGGCTCCTTTGGACCCCATCTATACCCATTGTACTAATGTGTCCCCAATATCCCTTATGGATGCTAGAGATAGACGGACTAAACAATTACTACTACTACGGAACTATCACTATAGCATACATTTGCCTCTTAGGGATGTAAAATAACAAAACCTGTAGAACTCTATAACCTCACCGTATACACTCCTAGCAGCAAAATATGCAATATGACTTGTTCTCATTCACGTTTTTTTTTTTATTAACTAGAAAAGCTATTTATCATAAAGTCTGCATTTAATGAGCCATTTGCTGCTGTAGCAATATTTGGGAAATTATAATTTAGATTCCTCTTAATATCTAATCTAACATGAGTAATGTGCTTGGTAATCAAACAGACTCCACTTCTGAAACATTTTTTGGAAGCTACTCCTCCCACTCCACTAATACTGCCAATTAAATAATCTTATGATTAAAACTTTAATACAGATATTGTTATTTCTAAACCTCATTATTAATACCTTAACATAGGGGTCAGCAATGATTGCAATTTCAAAAATGTTGTGAATATGTTTTAAATAAATGTTATGATTGATTTTAAAAAGCACGATGCTACTAATTTTCTAGTTTAAAGAATAACAGCAGCCTGTGCATCTATATATAAGGCGCAGCTTTGTCTTTGTGCAAAGGAGTATTTCCTTCCTAAACTCTTAGCTACATGATTAAGGGACTTTGTAATCACATTATAGGTATGTAAAATACACAAAAATGTTATAATTGTCGCAATGATTATTAAATACAATGGCTTAATTCTGTGCTTTACAGCAATTCCTTTAAAATGTGATCTTTAAATGCTTAATTTCCTTGGGATTGGACGCTGTGATCTTGACTGGACATAACTGTAGCCATAGGTTATCTTTGTCTCATTTACCCAGAGCAACAGAAATAGTTGTGCCTGATCATACAAAGAAATGGCTTAACAGCACAGAAGGAAAAAAAAATAACCACACTGCATAAAGTAAAAATAGCTGGATAGTTGTCTATATGCCAACAAATTACAGTTGTTTAAAAAAATATATATATATATTGCAAAGTGTACCTTTAAAATCACTAGAAAACTTCAAACCAAGCCATGGCGATGCAACAGAAACAAACCAACCCTTTATAATTTATAGTCTTGATAGGTTTTATCAAAATGTTCAAAAGTAGATTTACTATTCATGAACACAGAGCGAATTAAACAATAAAACTAAATTCTGCCTGTGTGCAGAAACACAAAATAACGGCACACAACAAACCACCAACACTACAAAATACACGGCACGGTAAAGGAATATGAATAAATCTGCACTGTCTGAATATCCCAACTAAGCCTATGCTCGGCTGCTCAGCTGTTTCATCATCATACTGTGTACCAAATGACTTTGGAGGATCTTACACAACAGTGAGTAAATTTCAGAGTGGATGACACCTCGGAGAAACATTGCAATAAAGAATTTTTCTTTTTGAATCCAGGGTCCATTAGGTGCCTCATCGCCGAAAATGACATCTCATCAGCTTAGCACAAGTAAAATTTATAACAACATTAATACAACAAATCCAAGACTGAAATCCCAGAACAAGCAGCCGTGCAGCCAATTTCAGCACACATTCAATTCTGAGGCCATGATAAAATGCAGATGCTTCTATAACAACTCGGCTGCAAATAAATAATGCAGCAGTAATGAGTTATTCTTGAAGTAACGGCATCTAAATGACATATTTACATTACAATGTCTATACAATTACAAAGGAACCTCCTGAATTCCTGTAGAATAACATCAGTAAATCAATAGAGTTAACAATCAGATTTATATAAGAACATGTATATCCCTGGCAGGATACAATTATAATGCATTCTGTCGGGATCCCAGTGTTCTGGAGCACGAAGCTGGAATCCTGGCAGCCGACATATTAGCAGTGGTCGGAATGCAGACACCCGCCCGTAATTCCCACTCGGTTGGTTGGTCCACACCACCAACCGAGTGGGAATAGAACCTGTGGCGAGCATAGGGAGCCACCGTGCCCGAAGCCTGGCGTGCATAGCGAGCCCAAGAGGGGAGTCGCTGCCTGTACCCACCGACAACCGGCATCCCGTCAGCAGGTATATCATCCCCATTCCGTCCCTGGCAATATCATATTTGACTATGGGCCTAATTCGCTATTGTGCAGAAATTGCTATTTGTCGTCAACGCACCATTTGGGGCACAGTCCGGACAACGCAAGAGTGTCCAGACTGTTTGTGGGAGGTGGGCTGCGGCGGCTGTGTGACATCAGACACAGCCGCTGTGACCTGAAACACGGCGACCCTCCGTCTGCCTGTAGGCAGGGGGCTACCCTTATAATGCGAGTGCTTAGCATGCAGGGCGGCCTTGATCTGTGCTGGAGGGCCATCCGCATGTTAGTGTAATGAAATCTAGTTGTGCGAATAGTCACACAACTACAACTCATGCTGAAGTAGGTCCTATATATGAAAGTGGCACCGATAGGGACCCCATCATAGTGTCACACTAGTGGTGGCCATGTACATGGGGAAATTAGCGGGGGTCCGTTCCTCAGAGTAGGATGAAGAAGCACAATTGCATAACATGTACCCTTAACACATTTTTTTTTTATTTTGCCACGTTTCTGAGGGTAGATGTGGGCCATCATTATCTTAATGCAGTGATTGCTAGCTGCCTGGCACTTGCCAGAGTGGGACAGGTTGGTGGTTCTATAGCAAATGAAATTATTTATGGTCAATGTGGTAGACAAAACCAGTGCTGGTGGGTGCCAGCCATAAAACATATGGACAAACATCAGTGTAAACCTATTCACCACCACATAACTGAAGCTAAGGAAGACAGGTAAGCACAATGTACTTACATTTATGAATTTTGGCACAATAAGGAACTTTAGGCCTAAGGATGCTGTGGAAAAAAAATGTTGATACACTAGGGATCCATGTTTCAAGAAAGTTTTGGAACCACTGCCGTAATGACTTATGTACACTAAATGTCAGCACCTTTGCAAAGGACAGCTGGCCACACTCTAACATACGTGGGGGGCTGTGGGCAACCTGTAATCCTCATTTCATGTAATACAGGTTTTTATTTTCGTGTGTGTGTGTGTGTGTGTGTGTGTGTGTGTGTGTGTGTGCGCGCGCGTGGGGGGGGGGGGTGTATGGGGAAGGGGGGAGGGGTGTATCATACCTTCCAACATTTTACACAGAAAAATCGGTACAAATCCGAAAAGGGGGCGTGGCCGCGTGTAAAGGGGGCGTGGCCACGCCCCTTTTCCTATACTTTCAATGGAAGTTTGGAGAGGCAAAAATCGGTACAGACCATGAAAAAAAGGTACTGTACCTATTAAAAAGGTACAGTTGGAGGGTATGGTGTATGGGGAAGGGGGGGGTGGGTGGAGGGGAAGGGGGGGGGGGGGGAAGAGGGGTTTTTGGATTGCACACCCTAATTATAAACATAATGAGAGGTGCTACCATATAACAGTATAACAGTGTAAATTTGAGGAGCTTAGAATATTTTGGGCCAAAACACTGAAGTAAATATTTACATTTGTAAGCAGCTATTCCACTTTCATGCAGGACCGTATCACTTGAAAGTTTACGTTTTTTCACTGAAACCTGTACAATATTCTAAAACCAGAATGTCAGAATTTTTCTTTGTTGCAAATAAAAATGTGGCATTTGAAGCAACAATTTACTCCACTGCGACGTTGACTTTAATATTGGAATTGATTATGCAGGAAAGCGAGTCACTGTAGTTTTGTAGTCTATTTTTACTTCCCGGTCTGCCTACATTGAAATTTTAAACCGTAGTACTACAATGTATATACAGTACTGGACAAAATTATTTTTCCATTACAAAGAATTGTTAGATCATCTGTTTAGAAATGAAAACATCAATAATACTTTTCGAAGGACAAAAAATAAGAATTTACTCACCGGTAATTCTATTTCTCGTAGTCCGTAGTGGATGCTGGGTACTCCGTAAGGACCATGGGGAATAGACGGGCTCCGCAGGAGACTGGGCACTCTTAAAAGAAAGATTAGGTACTATATCTGGTGTGCACTGGCTCCTCCCTCTATGCCCCTCCTCCAGACCTCAGTTAGGGAAACTGTGCCCGGAAAAGCTGACATTACTAGGAAAGGATTTGGAATCCAGGGTAAGACTCATACCAGCCACACCAATCACACTGTACAACTTGTGATAACTATACTCAGTTAACAGTATGAACAACAACTGAGCCTCAGTCAACAGATGGCTCATAACAATAACCCTTTAGTTAAGCAATAACTATATACATGTATTGCAGAGAGTCCGCACTTTGGGACGGGCTCCCAGCATCCACTACGGACTACGAGAAATAGAATTACCGGTGAGTAAATTCTTATTTTCTCTGACGTCCTAGTGGATGCTGGGTACTCCGTAAGGACCATGGGGATTATACCAAAGCTCCCAAACGGGCGGGAGAGTGCGGATGACTCTGCAGCACCGAATGAGCAAACTCAAGGTCCTCCTCAGCCAGGGTATCAAACTTGTAGAATTTTGCAAAAGTGTTTGAACCCGACCAAGTAGCAGCTCGGCAAAGTTGTAAAGCCGAGACCCCTCGGGCAGCCGCCCAAGAAGAGCCCACCTTCCTCGTGGAATGGGCTTTTACTGATTTAGGATGCGGCAGTCCAGCCACAGAATGCGCAAGCTGAATCGTGCTACAGATCCAGCGAGCAATAGTCTGCTTTGAAGCAGGAGCACCCAGCTTGTTGGGTGAATGCAGGATAAATAGCGAGTCAGTTTTTCTGACTCTAGCCGTCCTGGGAACGTAGATTTTCAGGGCCCGGACTACGTCCAGCAACTTGGAATCCTCCAAGTCCCGAGTAGCCGCAGGCACCACAATAGGTTGGTTCAAATGAAACGCTGACACCACCTTTGGGAGAAATTGTGGACGAGTCCGCAATTCTGCCCTGTCCATATGGAAAATCATATATGGGCTTTTACATGACAAAGCCGTCAATTCGGACACACGCCTAGCTGAGGCCAAGGCCAACAGCATGACTACCTTCCACGTGAGATACTTCAACTCCACGGTCTTAAGTGGCTCAAACCAATGTGATTTCAGGAAATCCAACACAACGTTGAGATCCCAAGGTGCCACTGGAGGCACAAAAGGGGGCTGAATATGCAGCACTCCCTTAACAAACGTCTGAACTTCAGGCAGTGAAGCCAGTTCTTTTTGAAAGAAAATAGACAGGGCCGAAATCTGGACTTTAATGGATCCCAATTTTAGGCCCATAGTCACTCCTGACTGTAGGAAGTGCAGAAATCGACCCAGCTGGAATTCCTCTGTTGGGGCCTTCCTGGCCTCACACCAAGCAACATATTTTCGCCATATGCGGTGATAACGATTTGCTGTCACATCCTTCCTAGCTTTTATCAGCGTAGGAATCACTTCATCTGGAATGCCCTTTTCCGTTAGGATCCGGCGTTCAACCGCCATGCCGTCAAACGCAGCCGCGGTAAGTCTTGGAACAGACAGGGCCCCTGCTGCAGCAGGTCCTGTCGGAGCGGCAGAGGCCATGGGTCCTCTGAGATCATTTCTTGCAGTTCTGGGTACCAAGTTCTTCTTGGCCAATCCGGAACGATGAGTATAGTTCTTACTCCTCTCTTTCTTATTATCCTCAGTACCTTGGGTATGAGAGGAAGAGGAGGGAACACATAAACCGACTGGTACACCCACGGTGTCACCAGGGCGTCTACAGCTATCGCCTGAGGGTCCCTTGACCTGGTGCAATATCTTTTTAGCTTTTTGTTGAGGCGGGACGCCATCATGTCTACCTGTGGCCGTTCCCAACGATTTACAATCAGCGTGAAGACTTCTGGATGAAGTCCCCACTCTCCCGGGTGGAGGTCGTGCCTGCTGAGGAAGTCTGCTTCCCAGTTGTCCACTCCCGGAATGAACACTGTTGACAGTGCTAGCACGTGATTCTCCGCCCATCGAAGAATCCTTGTGGCTTCTGCCATTGCCATCCTGCTTCTTGTGCCGCCCTGGCGGTTTACATGGGTGACCGCCGTGATGTTGTCTGACTGAATCAGCACCGGTTGGTTTTGAAGCAGGAGTTCTGCTTGACTCAGGGCGTTGTAAATGGCCCTTAGTTCCAGAATATCTATGTGAAGGGAAGTTTCCTGACTTGACCACTGTCCTTGGAAGTTCCTTCCCTGAGTGACTGCCCCCCAACCTCGGAGGCTTGCATCCGTGGTCACCAGGACCCAGTCCTGTATGCCGAATCTGCGGCCCTCGAAAAGATGAGCACTCTGCAGCCACCACAGCAGAGACACCCTGGCCCTCGGGGACAGGGTGATCAGCCGATGCATCTGAAGATGCGATCCGGACCACTTGTCTAACAGATCCCACTGAAAGATCCTTGCATAGAACCTGCCGAAGGGAATTGCTTCGTAAGAAGCTACCATCTTTCCCAGGACTCGCGTGCAGTGATGCACCGACACCTGTTCTGGTTTCAGGAGGTCCCTGACCAGAGATGACAATTCCTGGGCCTTCTCCACCGGGAGAAACACCCTCTTCTGTTCTGTGTCCAGAATCATGCCCAAGAACAGCAGACGCGTCGCAGGAATCAGCTGCGACTTTGGGATATTCAGAATCCAGCCGTGCTGTTGCAGCACTTCCCGAGACAGTGCTACGTTGACTAACAACTGCTCCTTGGACCTCGCCTTTATAAGGAGATCGTCCAAGTACGGGATAATTATAACTCCCTTCTTCCGAAGGAGTATCATCATTTCGGCCATTACCTTGGTAAATACCCTCGGTGCCGTGGACAGACCAAACGGCAACGTCTGGAATTGGTAATGACAGTCCTGTACCACAAACCTGAGGTACTCCTGGTGAGGTGGGTAAATGGGGACATGCAGATAAGCGTCCTTGATGTCCAGCGACACCATAAAATCCCCCTCTTCCAGGCTTGCAATAACCGCCCTGAGCGATTCCATTTTGAACTTGAACTTCCTTACATAAGTGTTCAAGGATTTTAAATTTAGAATGGGTCTCACCGAACCGTCTGGTTTCGGTACCACAAACATTGTGGAATAGTAACCCCGTCCCTGTTGAAGGAGGGGAACCTTGATTATCACCTGCTGAAGGTACAGCTTGTGAATAGCCGCCAGTACTACCTCCCTTTCCCTGGGAGCCGCTGGCAAGGCTGATTTGAGGTAACGGCGAGGGGGAGTCGCCTCGAACTCCAGCTTGTATCCCTGAGATACCACTTGTAGAACCCAGAGATCCACCTGTGAGTGAACCCACTGGTCGATGAAGTTCCGGAGACGCGCCCCCACCGCACCTGGCTCCACCTGTGGAGCCCCAGCGTCATGCGGTGGACTTAGTGGAAGCAGGGGAGGATATTTGTTCCTGGGAACTGGCTGTCTGGTGCAGCTTTTTCCCCCTACCCCTGCCTCTGGGCAGAAAGGATGCGCCTCTGACCCGCTTGCCTTTCTGAGGCCGAAAGGACTGTACTTCATAATACGGTGCTTTCTTAGGCTGTGAGGGAACCTGAGGTAAAAAAGTCGACTTCCCAGCTGTTGCTGTGGATACGAGGTCCGAGAGACCGTCCCCAAACAATTCCTCACCCTTATAAGGCAAAACCTCCATGTGCCTTTTAGAATCAGCATCACCCGTCCACTGCCGAGTCCATAATACTCTCCTGGCAGAAATGGACATTGCATTAATTCTAGATGCCAGCCGGCAAATGTCCCTCTGTGCATCCCTCATATACAAGACGACGTCCTTTATATGCTCTATGGTTAGCAAAATAGCATCCCTGTCGAGGGTATCAATGTTGTCTGACAGGGTATCAGACCATGCTGCTGCAGCACTACACATCAATGCTGAAGCAATAGCAGGTCTCAGTATAGTACCTGAGTGTGTATATACAGACTTCAGGATATCCTCCTGCTTTCTATCTGCAGGCTCCTTTAGGGCGGCCGTATCCTGAGACGGCAGTGCCACCCTTTTAGATAATCGTGTGAGCGCCTTGTCCACCCTAGGGGATGTCTCCCAGCGTAACCTATCCGTTGGCGGGAAAGGGTACGCCATCAGTAACCTCTTAGAAATCACTAGTTTCTTATCAGGGGAACACCACGCTTCTTCACAAAATTCATTTAATTCATCAGATGGGGGAAAAGTCACTGGCTGCTTTTTCTCCCCAAACATAATACCCTTTTTAGTGGTAACCGGGTTAATGTCAGAAATGTGCAACACATTTTTCATTGCCGTAATCATGCATCGGATGGCCCTTGTGGACTGTACATTTGTCTCATCCTCGTCTAGACTGGAGTCAGACTCCGTGTCGACATCTGTGTCTGCCATCTGAGCTAGCGGGCGTTTTTGAGCCCCTGATGGCCTCTGAGACGCCTGGGCAGGCGCGGGCTGAGATGCCGGCTGTCCCAAGGCTGTTACGTCATCGAACCTTTTATGTAAAGAGTTGACACTGTCGGTTAATACCTTCCACATATCCATCCACTCCGGTGTCGGCCCCATAGGGGGCGACATCACACTTATCGGCTCCTGCTCCGCCTCCACGTAGCCCTCCTCATCAAACATGTCGACACAGCCGTACCGACACACCGCACACACACAGGGAATGCTCTGACTGAGGACAGGACCCCACAAAGTCCTTTGGGGAGACAGAGAGAGAGTATGCCAGCACACACCACAGCGCTATATAACACAGGGATTTTCACTATACTGAGTGATTTTTCCCAATAGCTGCTATTAACACAAATTGCGCCTAAATTTATGTGCCCCCCTCTCTTTTTTACCCTTGTTGTACTGGATACTGCAGGGGAGAGCCTGGGGAGCGTCCTTCCAGCGGAGCTGTGAAGAGAAAATGGCGTTGGCTGTGCTGAGGAAGATAGCCCCGCCCCCTCAGCGGCGGGCTTCTCCCGCTTTTTATAATGTTAATGGCGGGGGTTTTTGCACATATACAGTGTTATACACTGTATTATGTGCTATTTGTGCCAAAAAGGTAAACTAATTGCTGCCCAGGGCGCCCCCCCCCCCCCCCCAGCACCGAACAGTGACCGGAGTGTGTGGTGTGCTATGGGAGCAATGGCGCACAGCTGCAGTGCTGTGCGCTACCTTAATGAAGACAGGAGTCTTCAGCCGCCGTTTTTCATCTTTATTTTCTGGCTCTGCAAGGGGGACGGCGGCGCGGCTCCGGGAACGGACGATCGAGGTCGGGCCCTGTGTTCGATCCCTCTGGAGCTAATGGTGTCCAGTAGCCTTAGAAGCACAAGCTAGCTGCAAGCAGGTAGGTTTGCTTCTCTCCCCTCAGTCCCTCGTAGCAGTGAGTCTGTTGCCAGCAGATCTCACTGAAAATAAAAAACCTAACAAATACTTTCTTTTCTAGTGAGCTCAGGAGAGCCCACTAGGTGCATCCAGCTCTGGCCGGGCACAGATTCTAACTGAGGTCTGGAGGAGGGGCATAGAGGGAGGAGTCAGTGCACACCAGATATAGTACCTAATCTTTCTTTTAAGAGTGCCCACTCTCCTGCGGAGCCCGTCTATTCCCCATGGTCCTTACGGAGTACCCAGCATCCACTAGGACGTCAGAGAAATATATATATAATGAGTATATTATTATTAATATTGCGATACCAATAAATAAAATACTTATTCAACCTAGAACTACACTTGCATAACTAGGGGCAAAGCACCCTAGTGCCATACGGAGGAAAATAGGCTGTTTTGCATCTAGATACTATAACGTTTGCTTAAAGTAATGGAGAAAGATAGATGGTTTTGGGTTTGCCATGAGACCAGAGTTGTTGTTCGAAAAAGGCTGCATGTTTCCTGGTAGTAGGGGAACAGAGGTTCATGGGGAGGACTTAAGCAGTTACATTCATGGTCTTTAGGTGCTGGTGAGTATCCCCTATCCAAAATGCTTGGGACCAGACGTATTTTGGATATCGGATTATTCCATATTTTGGAATAATTGCATACCATAATGAGATATGATGGCGATGGGACCCAAGTCTAAGCACAGAATGCATTTATGTTTCATATACACCTTATACACACAGCCTGAAGGTAATTTTAGCCAATATTTTTAATACCTTTGTGCATTAAACAGTGTGTGTACATTCACACAATTCATTTATGTTTACTATACACCTTATACACACAGCCTGAAGGTCATTTAATACAATATTTTTAATAACTTTTTGTATTAAACAAAGTTTGTGTACCCTGAGCCATCAGAAAACAAAGGTTTCACTATCTCAGTCTCACGCAAAAAAATCTGTATTTCGGAATATTTGGATATGGGATACTCAACTTGTAGTAGATTCCCTAATGAAAAGTGGTATAACGCTACACGTACAGATGCTTCTAGCTATTTTTAATCATATCAAGGGAAAGTTTAGAATTGACAGCTACTACTCACTATAAAATGCCTCTAACTGGACCTTTGTGCAGGAAAAAACTGTAGATGTCTCCACCACAGTGACTAAGGAGAATATTCAATTAGGGTCGGAAGTTTTGAAAGATGGCACTTTCAGCCGATAATCGGAACTTTTCAACACATAATTCTGACAAGTCAAAAAACACACGGATGAGTGGAATCTCTGCTCATCCACGTGTCTTCAACCCCGCAGCGGTCAAAAACGGGTCAGTTTTCGACCATTCATTTTCGCCCATAAGAGAGGGCGAAAATGAATGGTCGGAAACAGAGGGGAAACGGGTGAAAACGGCCCGCAATAGAATATTGCAGTTCTGGATTCTCAGTGTTGGAAAGGATCCAACACTAATTGAATATCCCCCTAATAGAAACAATAATACTGTGGGGTAGATTCAATTAGGTGCTGGTACTGTGCCCTCTGCTCACAGGGCAACATTTCCTGGAACATTGTCATGAACCGTACATCCGATTCAACATGCAGCCCTCCAACTGCTTAGAACTACACATCCCAGCATGCTCTGCCATAATTTTGCTGATATTATTATTATTAAGGCATGCTAAAACTGGCAGGGCATGCTGGAATACGTAGCTCCACAGCAGTTGGAGAGCACCTGGTC